>NC_056624.2:62655086-62955086 GCF_002870075.4 Lactuca sativa
TTTTAGTAGTATGGGCCCATACTACCTGCCACATCTACCCATACTTTCCACACGGATCGTCCTAGATTTTCAAAGTAGCTGCTTAGCTGTCTTGATCACCCTTTCGATTACACATGTTCGCTCTCAGGTTAATACTTACCTCTAAACAGCGTACTCCTCGAACTAGAATTACTCCTTAGGTTCTCACACTTCTCTGCCATCAGCAGCTGAATTACTCCTCGTGATGCCAACCAGCTACCTCCTAAATATCATCGTATTCACCTAATAGCTAACTCCCATCATTCGAGAGTTCCACAAAGCAGAAAGCAAGGTGCATTTGGGCATCGACTAACCAACACGTGAAACCACTCTATTATACCACTCCACTCGCTCTTTTCATAAATCAAAAGACATCACCGAACTCAGGCAATCCTACCTCTCGTGAATCTCCAACTACTCTCTTAGTAGATTCCTCAAATGCTCGTCTAGGTATCTCTCCTAGATTACTCCTTACCTCAAGACTTTATCTAAAAGATTCTAGCTAGGTACTTCCACTCAGCACATACAGAGCAAATAGCAGATAATACCAATCAATATCATCCCCTAGGCTAAGGCTGATGGGTTTTGGTCATAAGACATCCTATGTGCTCATACAAACCCTAAAGCTCGGATCTAGGTTTCTCTATTGTACATACTTTGAATCCAAGACTTTGAACCCTAATTCTAGCATATGGAAATCAGAATTCACATGTAAATAGGTTTAAGAACATACCTTGATTGTTATATAGCAATAACAATCTAATTCCTCCTTGAATTGACCTTGGAAAGCAAAGAGTCACAAGTGTCACTCCTCTAATGGCTTACAAACACCATAAGCAAGTGGAGAAGGTATAAGGAGAGAGAAGGGAGGTTAGAATTCGTATCTAGGACTTCTTGGGAAGGGATACACGAATTTATGGCCTTGGGGTTGTTTATATAGGTGTAGAGATAGGGTTTCAGTCATTATCCTTATCTAGTTGATTATCCATTAAGCAACCAATAAGATAATCCTTGAATCCTTATCATACTCGAATTCTAAGGCTTTCCAACCTTAAATTCGTTCACCATACATATAAGATAATCCTTACCTTATTTTGTAACTATCACATAATTACAAATCAGCCCCTCTAGTTTAATTAATTACATTTGATCACAAAACTAATTCTTAATTAATTATCAACCAATATTAATTAAAAAAATATGATTTCTCCTTTAATATATTATTCTTATAACATATTAATAAATCATATTATTCTCTCTCTCTTTATTAATTTCTCCAATCAAGTTGCTTTGGTGAAGGCAACCCAAAAGGACCATGCACCATCAGGTCAAGTACATACCAAAATAGTTATGGACTTAGACACTAATCCAACAGTCTCCCACTTGGATAAGTCTAACAACTATTCTGCGTACGACTTCGGATCCCGATCTGCAATCGTAGCTTTCCAAAGCCGCTGTCAACTCTGATCATATCAAATACGCGTGTCCTTAGATAAGGGATCATATATTCCTCCATTCTAGATATCATATGAGATATGATTTCAAATCATTCTCTTTGTACTACTTCTCGATTTCTGATTTATGACGACAGACTAACTGAACAAATCAAATTAGCCCTAGCCCGGCCGAGCATTTACGTTTGTCATCACTAAACCATCGAGGGGCCCAAAGATATCGCTTTTATCCTACTTTGGATAAAAGGAACGGATAAACTTTGATACAATGCTTGCTTGCACTCACTCACCGAATCACACACAACAATATGTTTTATAACACCAAGTTACTGGTGCGTTTACATATTATCAATGTGCAACCGATTTGCAAGATACAACTCACACATCTCGGTTTCAAGAATATAAGATGTTATCGTCTCACCAATCACTCGTGATACAATCCATAGAGTGATCCAAGTGAGCGTGGGTCTAATCCAATGCTCAAATCTCATTCATAAGCACTCATGAACGTTGCAGCAAACATTTGCTTATGTCTAATACTTTTCTAGACATTCCACACACCAATTCACAACAGTCTTCATTCATATCTACTTCCAACATATGAACGACTGTGGCCCGTTCGAATAATTCGATTATTCTTAATAAACTCAATTATTCTGGAAGTCAAAACATGCAAATGTGAAACACAAGAATAATACTAATCCCATATGGCCTCAAACCTCTGAGTATAAATAAAACGCCTTTTATTTATCACCATATTGATTACTCATTATTTGTCGTTTCGGTTAATCAACTTCTTACTTGAATTCCAACACTTGTCTCATGCTCCTAGCATGAACACAATGTTTACCTATGGTTCTTACTTTGTGAAATAGATCTCATTTCCAATCCTTCTCATTTCACAACTCCAAATCCGTTTTTCATAAGTCAAAGAATATCAAATTCTTGCTACTTATAGAATATGCTAGATTCTAATATTCTATGCAACTTATCCTTTCGTAATGTCACTGCACCAAGGTCACAAAGACTATTGCCAATGATATTACAAAGTCCTCTATCGGAGATTGTCACAAGACAATTCCATAGATGTGATGTCTCTCACTCAAAGTACTTTCTTTGAACATCCTTTTGCATAGAAGTTTTTAATCTAGTCATAGATTTCTCAATATTCAATTCCCAATATGGACACACTTCCATATGTCCCATATGACAACCCATTCTTAATAGAATCTTATCTATTCATAATGATGTCGATATGGTCCATCCAATATGGAAACATTTCCATATTTTCCAATAGTATACTTCCAACTACTCACAAGCAACCAATCCTCGTCGAACTTGGATTGTCCTTTGATAGTTGTTTAATTATTTTAGTCAAAACCAATTCTAGTCCCTTTTCCCTCTAAATGCGCTCGACATTTGGAAAATTTTAGAATGGTCAAACATTAAAGCATTTGCAATCGATCCTATACCCGAAGCGTATGGGACACGACGCATAATGTTTTATTTGCTATGTTCTCAAAATTCGAATTGTGAAGAGGGATGCCGTAATCATAATCGAAATTTTAAGAACACACTTTGTACCTTTAACTAATTTTATTAACATTTCTCAACCTAATCCTTTAGATTTGAAATGAAGCATAATATTCTCTCCCTTAATTATAGCAAAACAACCTTTCAACTCTTACAACTTTGCAAAGCATGACTCTTGTTTTCTATAATTAATATTGCTAACCTTGCAATACTTTCCTTAATAATCATACAATCATAACATTTATGCTCCCACTATCATGATGATTATTATAAAACATAACACTTATGCTCCCACTAGCTTCGACATGTATTCATAAACATCTTAACTTTCAGAAAACAATGCTTATTGAATTTCTTAAGTTCATGTTTCTAATACTTAGTGCTTTGATAATCTTTTATCAAGGATTTTTTTTGAAGTTATACACATTTGCATTCGATAGTTCATATGTGTGTCTAAACAATTAAGACTAATTGCCAAACCTCACAATTCAAATTATGGAAAGGGATGCCGTAACCATAACTGAATTCGAGAATGCAATTTTACAATCACTATCTTCTTAAAATCTTTCTTAGTGAAAGCATTTCCTCACAATCATTTTCATGAAGGAGAAAATCTTATGACACTTAGATTTTAAACGGTGTAAATGTTCTTATCCATGTGAATTTGTCAAAACCAACGTTTACGACAAATTCAAACTCATATGGATCGAACTTTCTTAATCTTGATTTCTTGCCTCATGGTAGCACAGCTGCCCACCACGTCTTCCAAGTAGTTAAGTAGCTCACCCTTTCCTATCAATGTACCTTTCATTGATTAAGGTGCTTTGCCTTTTATGCGTTCAAAATGAGTACTCATAGAACTCACATGCATAATTAACTCGATTGGATTGGCACAGAATCAAAATAATGTCAACACGATAGGTTGTAAACCTCAACTCGTGTGCTAGTGACGATTGATAAGGTTTATTTGATTTGTTCTTGAAACCTTTCAAGACCATTAAGACTCCCACTGACTCCTTGACATATAAGATTCTCTTGTCGAAAACCATTTCTTGACAAACAAATATTCAAGAGTTAGTGTAGCTTTTATCAAAACTCTTCATAAATTGGTCCTAGTTGGTCTTTGTCACAACTTACCACATTTAATGAATGTTTTAAACCTTCTTAATACTTTTCACTCATTGTCACAATCTTAACTTTAAGACTTGTTTTGGAACGAAGTATGATTGACTTATTGATTTAACCATTTCTTCAATTCTTGATTCCTCTTCTTAGACATACAATTGTACTAAGACTCACTTAGAGGATCAATTGAGATATGGTTCTTAATCATTAAGACATATCATAAAGCATAAAAGCTACTCTCCCTTCTTCTTAGAATGGAGAAACTTTTATCTTTCTGCCTACTTGATTCTTCTTATTCATTCTGCTATTGATCTAAACCCTTTAATCAATTCAGAATTACACTTAATCTTGTAAGTATAATCATATTTACTAAACCTTTAGTAAATCATGACGAATATCATTGTTACTCTTATGGTGGTCATGATCAACACGCTACTTTGTGTACTTGATCTCCTAGTCCTTCACTTGACACTTTGTCAACGAATTGGTCTAATTTCCAAATATGAATTTCTCATTCATCATGCAACCAAGTTGCATGATTCCAAATTTCTGTCCGATTGAAACTTTGGGCGATGAGAAACTCTCCCTATTTGGTAAATTCTCGACTTTTCGATAAACACCATAAATAAGAATCATATCCATTTGTTGTAGAAATATGCAAACACCAATTTTCATAACGATTTCATTGCAAACAAATAAATAAATAAGTAAGTCAAACGAAAATTTATTTTATAAAAGCAGCGGAAAACATTTGTCCTTGCAAAATCCATTGAAAACTATGTATTTCAAAAGGAAAATTTCTAACAACTCTATCATAACTATCTAAGCTCAAAATCTAATCTTCAAGTCCATGCGATCAAGATCCATTCCTTGTGATTAGATTCATCTTGCTCTTTTCACCAAGCTTCCATTCTTTTCACCGATCCTGCAAAACATTCAAATGCAATCTTATCACATTATGTATTAAGAATCAATGAATAGGAGCTTAACGGAGTTAGATAGTGGATTTTTACCTAAAGTGCAGTCATACCTTTGACTCTCCCATCTCTTAGATCTCTTAGGTAATTAGGGCAACTTCGTCTCCAATGCCCCTTCTCTTGGCAATAAAGCAAATTGACTCTTTTGGAACAACACATGGAACTACTTCAGACATCGCCTTTCTCTTATGATCAAACTTTTCGATCATTGCATGTCTTCCATTGCCATTGTCTATATCCATAGAGGTCTTGAAGGCAGATTCACCAATTAACTTTGCTTTTCTATTGCGCCAAACCATTGCTGATTCGGCAGCAATAAGCATAGAGGTGAGATCTATAAGGGTCACGTCATGGTTCATCATATAGTACTCTCTTACGAACTAACTATACGAGTTAGGAAGTGACTGAAGAACCCAATCAACAGCCATTTCCTCACAGACAACGACTTTCCTTCTTTATGTTTACTTGCCAAACGGGCTTGAGTGATATTGAACCTTTTAATTTTACAATCTTGTGGGTTAGGGAGAATAATTGGAGGAGGAGGAGGAAGTGAAGCATGATTTCTTGATCCTCGATCGAATCGTGGAATATCATCTTCATGTGGAATGCTTGTTCCACGGGATTTGGGAATACCATAGTTGTCGAACTTTGACATCTACAAAACGGGAGAAAACGAATTCAAGTTAGTTGATTGATTGAGTCCTTGGTAAATCACCCAAATGAAATTCCAAGGCTAGGACCCAACACAATACGCTACAACCTAGAAAATGGATGCCGTAATCTAGTTGCAGAATATTTGAAGGTAAGTGAATGACGATTCACTAATTTCCACCATGAAAAACGAAAAGGAAATTTAAGTTTTAAATCTATGAAAACTCCTAGATCCTTTGAGATACATTGAACTTTCAATGGCATGTTTATATCTCGATATGCCCCTCTTGTTTGTGACTGGGATGCCGAGGATCACAAAGCGGGTGTGAATAACCATGCAAACTACATGGTGCCCTCACATGTTACAATCACCTATTCGATGTGCCGGTAAGCCACACACGCTCCACCGAACTATGACAAACATTGAGTCACCCTTTGCTACCTTTGCTCAGACCCATTTAGTGTGCCGGTTAACCACACACGCTCCACTAACGTCTTTGCAAGGGCACAAAGTGTAATTTCATGGAATTGCATCAATTCACTTTTGCCTAAGTAACTAATATTGGGAATTTTATGAAAACATTTAGTTACTTTATATTTCATTATACTTATAATGGAAGGTTTCGTCCTATCCTACCCGTTCGGCTAACGACCCTCCACTAGTCAAGAGTGCGGTGGGTAAGAGTGGATACCCATTCAATCGCCATTTTATAGGCAATTTCCTTAAACACCCCTTATAGACTAGCTTCGTGAATGAGGCCTACTAACGGTAAGACTGACTTTTAGTTATACATATATATAATGTTAGACTTTTTAATGTTATATATAGTATAAGGTGTATTTTAACACTTTTAAAATACTAGGTGGTTAACTATAACAATTATACTTTTAATTAAGTGGTTAACCTAAACTTTTATGGATTTATTAAATCTCTTTTAATTATACACCTTAATTAATTAATAAAACCATAAGGGTGTGATGTGAACTTTTTCAAAACTATACTAGTTTTAGAATTTAACATTCCTAATTAAACTTTTAATCAACTTCAAAATTCCAAAACTTGAGGGCAAGTTTTGAAACATTTCAACACATTAGAGTTTAGAATTTAAATATGCATCAAAATTAAACTATTTAATCAAAATTTAAATTCCAAAACTTGAGGGCAAGTTTTGAAACCTTTTTCAAAACATTAGGGTTTCAACTATTTAAATTTCAAAACAACAAAACTTTTGGGGTTCAAATTTAAACTATAAAACCTAAAGGGCCAAATATGAAACTTTTCACAACAACAAGGATCAAATAACAAATAATTCAAATTAACATTTAATCACATAATTATCCATATTTGATGATTTCTTGCAAAACAATTTATCAATTTACCCAAAGTAATTAATCAATTATCTTATAAGGAAACAATTATCTTATTAATTGATAAATATCTTCAATTAGATTAAAAATATAGTCAAATATATCATATAATCGGATTAATATTAATCTAACATGATAAGGTAATTATCCCAATGCAAAAACAGCAAGAAATCCCGAGATAAGCACTGTCTGACGCACCGACTCGCCGAGTCACCCTCTGGAACTCGCCGAGTAGGGCTGACTCGCCGAGTCCAAGAGTGACTCGCCGAGTCAGGTCGAACAGTGAGGCCAAAACACGATTTTCAGTTACATCAAGCATCAATACAATAGAAACCAATCATGGCTCTGATACCACTGATGGGTTTTGGTCATAAGACATCCTATGTGCTCATACAAACCCTAAAGCTCGGATCTAGGTTTCTCTATTGTACATACTTTGAATCCAAGACTTTGAACCCTAATTCTAGCATATGGAAATCAGAATTCACATGTAAATAGGTTTAAGAACATACCTTGATTGTTATATAGCAATAACAATCTAATTCCTCCTTGAATTGACCTTGGAAAGCAAAGAGTCACAAGTGTCACTCCTCTAATGGCTTACAAACACCATAAGCAAGTGGAGAAGGTATAAGGAGAGAGAAGGGAGGTTAGAATTCGTATCTAGGACTTCTTGGGAAGGGATACACGAATTCATGGCCTTGGGGTTGTTTATATAGGTGTAGAGATAGGGTTTCAGTCATTATCCTTATCTAGTTGATTATCCATTAAGCAACCAATAAGATAATCCTTGAATCCTTATCATACTCGAATTCTAAGGCTTTCCAACCTTAAATTCGTTCACCATACATATAAGATAATCCTTACCTTATTTTGTAACTATCACATAATTACAAATCAGCCCCTCTAGTTTAATTAATTACATTTGATCACAAAACTAATTCTTAATTAATTATCAACCAATATTAATTAAACAAATATGATTTCTCCTTTAATATATTATTCTTATAACATATTAATAAATCATATTATTCTCTCTCTCTTTATTAATTTCTCCAATCAAGTTGCTTTGGTGAAGGCAACCCAAAAGGACCATGCACCATCGGGTCAAGTACATACCAAAATAGTTATGGACTTAGACACTAATCCAACAAAGGCATCATAAATCAGGCAACTCTAGCCCTAATTTATGTATTACCTAGCCTCTCCTCTAGCATGCAACTCTAATGTCCCATAAATATCTCATAATATAAACAAATGGTAGTATTTTTTGGAAATCACCATTTGGGCTCTCGCTGATTCTACACACTGCTCCATCTCATTTTCCCTTTAAAACCCTTACTCATTTCAGGAGGAGCATGGCAGACACTTGCAAGATGTGTTAGAAGTATTGAAGAAGGAGAAGATGTATGCAAAGTTCTCCAAATGTGATTTTTGGATCCGAGAAGTCTAATTCTTGGGTCATGTGGTTAACCAAGAGGGAATAATGGTTGACCCAGCAAAGATGGAAGATGTGATGAAGTGGGAATGACCGAAAAGTCCCATGAAGATCCGAAGCTTTCTAGGATTAGATGGATATTATCGAAGGTTTATCCAAGGCTTTTATTCGATAGCTGCTCCATTGACAGCTTTGACCCAAAAAGGAGCTACACATACATAGAGTGAGAAGCACAAAGAAGCATTCGTGAAGCTAAAGAAGAAGTTATGTGAAGCAGCGATTCTTTCTCTACCCGATGGAGTTGAAGACTTCGCGATCTATAGTGACGCATCTGGAGTCAGGTTGGGTTGTGTTCTGACCCAAGGAGAAAAGGTGATAACATATGCCTCTTGACATTTGAAGGGGCACAAAAAGAACTACCCACTCACGATTTGGAGTTGGCAACAATAGATTTTTCTCTAAAGATATGGAGGCATAACCTCTATGGCACGAAGTGCAAACTTTTCACCGATCATAAGAGTCTCCAGTATCTCTTTAGTAAGAAGGAGTTAACATGAGGCAACGACACTGGCTAGAGTTACTCAAGGACTACGACTATGAGATACTTTACCACCCAGTAAAGCAAACGTTGTCGCTAATGCTCTCAGTCGGAAAGTAAACCTTGAAAGGAAAAGGCCAAGAGCTTTGAGAATTGAAGTTGTCTCGACGATTATGGAAAGCATCAAGAAAGCTCAAGAGGAAGCTTCCAAGAAGAATGACAGAAAAGAAGAACGTTTGGGCAAAATGTTGGAGTTCGGTACAAACAGTCAAGGACTGAAGATATTCCAAGATTGGATTTGGGTACCTAAGATAGAAGGAATAAGAGATCTTCTGATGGACGAAGCGCGCAAGACCATGTACTTAATTCATCCCGTAAGACTAAAATGTATATGAACCTAAAACCCTACTACTGGTGGCCGACGATGAAGCTTGATGTTGCGAAGTATGTGGTCAAGTGTGTAACATGTGCAAGAGTTAAGGTACAACATCAGAAACCGTATGGGACTTTAGAACCTTTACCGGTACCCATGGGTAAATGGGAAGACAACACCATGGATTTTGTGACTAAACTGTCGCGAACGAAGAGTGGTCACGACATGATTTGCGTGGTCGTCGATCGTTTCACAAAGAGTGCACACTTCATAGCAGCCAACGAAAGGTGGTCTATGGATAAGCTCGCAAATGCTTACATGAAGGAAGTGGTAAGACTTCATGGTGTTCCTCTAACGATTGTGCTGGATTGTGATAGTCGTTTCACTCATAGTTTTGGAGAAGTCTACAAGTGGAATTGGATACGAAGTTGTTTTTGAGTATAGCTTACCATCCGTAGAACAATGGTCAGAGCGAAAGAACGACTTAAACACTCGAAGAAATGTTGAGAGCATGTACCATGGATTTCCAAGGTAACTGGGATTAGCACTTACCTTTGGTAGAGTTTTCCTACAATAACAGTTTCCACTCCACCATCAAGATGGCACCTTATCAAGCATTGTATGGACAGAAGTGTAGTACACCGTCTTATTGGCTTAAGGCCGGAGAGAAGCAGTTTATGAGTGCTGAGATAGTCCCTGAGACTGCTGAGAAGATGAAGGTGATTAGGTAAAGAATGTTAGCAGGTTAGGATCGTCAAAAGAGCTATGCTGACAAGAAAAGATGACCGATGACCTTCGAAGTTGGGGATTCCGTTTTGCTGAAAGTCTCACCATGGAAAGGACTTATAAGATTCGAGAAACAAGGAATGCTGAGTCCAAGGTTTATTGTACCTGTCAAAGTTCTTCAGAAGATTGAGAATCAAGCTTACAAACTCGAATTACTCAAGATACTAGATGGTATTCATAACAACATCCATGTGTGTTATTTGAGGAAGTTCAATGGGGAAGTTCCCGACATAATTCCAATCTTAGAGTTAAGGATGGATGAGAATAAGAGGCTAATCGAAGAGACTGAGGCAATCATTTACCATAAGACTAAGAAGTTACGATGCAAGATGGTCAACGCAGTGCTAGCCCGATGGAAACATTCGAATGGGCCGAGTCTCACATAGGAAATAGAGAGTGACTTGATGAGTCGTTATAATGCTTTTTAACCACTCACGGTATGGGGAATCCGGTTTGGAGGGCCGCTTGGGTTGCTGGATTCAGAAGTGCTATATGCCAAAATGATCCTGTCCTCCGGTGTTTCATGTCTGGCCCCTGTCTGTACATAGTGGGCGAAGAGTATTGTTTAACGCTTATATAATAGTAATAATAGTTAGACTATTAGTTAGTCTCGTTGAATATAAGGCTAAACTCTAGTCATAATCATACTAGGTTTTGTCTGAGGGAAATTGTTTTAAATGCAGCAAAGTGCTGTCCGAGTACCGAGTAACCACCTTTACAGGTGAGTGCATAGTTACTTTCATCTTACACATAGATATGAAGTATTATATATATATATATATATATATATATATATATATATATATATATATATATATATATTACGTGCTATGTGTGATTATTATCTGAATACTTGCTGTCTATGTTGGATGAATGATTTTATACACATTTTAAATGATTTAAACTGTATATTTATTTTATATCTACAAAAATGTTGGGGTAAAACATGGGTAGATGTAATAGACGATGTGTGATAAAATGATGAGAGGCCTTGATGTTGTTGGTGATCTAGTCATCTAGCGGAGTATAGATGACAACCACGGACTCTTCTAGACAGTCCAGTGGAACGCTAGCAGACTCGCAAACTGTAGATGTTTGTGAACGATGTCACTACTAGAAAACAGACCTTTAATGACGCGCAAACAATGACACGTGCTGATAGAGGACACATATTTCTGCTTGGCTTAAAAAATAATGTCAGTTTTGCAAAATTTGAAGGATAAAAGACACGTATTTGTGGGCGCCCTAAAATTAGTGTCCAACAAAAAGAAATTAAAAACACGGAGGACACCTATCCTAAAAAGCGTGTCGTGTTACCCTGTCGCTTTATAATTTTAGTCTAAGCACGCGTTTTCGTTTTTAATAGCCGGGGGAAATGAAATCGAAAAAATTAAAAACCCCGCCTGTTGCGTCTCCTCCTTCCACAGGAACGCTCACCTCGATCAAACTCACCACGATATCTCTCTCTCTCTCTCTATCTCTCCTCCATGATAAAGACCACCACTATAGTGTATATGGAATGTAATAAATCGGGAGGAAAGGGCAATTTCTTGGTTGAAAAGCTCTGCAAAGTGATTCCTCTCAATCTTCATCCTCTCCATACTGTGTCTCCCCATTCTTGCTTCTAATGAATCAAATATCGCCGAATAATAATGTAAAGATTCAAGAAGTCACCCGAGAAAAAATGGCCCATTGTGGTTCGCATCTTGCTCCGCCATCGTTAGCAGCGTCGACCCGGTTTATTACATTCCATATAAATTTCCTTTCCTTCGATCCTAACCCTAGTTCGTTCCCCCCCCCCCCCCCTTTTTCCTTCACAAACACACATGGATTATGAGTTCCTTATCTGTTCCTACGGGGTTCACGAAGCATAGTTTATACATCTAGGGTTTCTGAATTTCAAGTATTATGCACACAAATCTCAGAAGAAATATGGTCAACCAACTCAAATATGGTCTAATTGCTTCATCGTTGTACATCGTGGCTTCTTCATCGAGAGAAGTATTGGCTCCTTCGTCGTCACTAATCAGCTGTTGATATATGGTAAGCTTAGAGACCCAACTGCTCAATGACAAACACATGAACATTGTTCTGCTTCTTTTTTCATCTCTTTTTAATTTTATTTAATTTGATTTAGAACTCTTGAATCTATCCCCATTATTCGCCCAATTACTGCTAGTTGTCAAAGACATGTTTAACTGCCTTAGTCATCAACGAACAGGGGATGCCCAAATGACTAAATCATGGCCTGTAAATGAAATGAAAACTGGTAATCTTGATAAGCTAGAAGTTTTCCAATCTGTTACACACATACACACACACACTTATTTCTATTTATTTCCTTCTTTTTTTTCTTTTCTTTTGATTTCACGTACAGGGGTTGTAGTAAACATAATCTTTTTTTCTTTTTCTTTTCGTCCATTTCTATGTGATTTAAGGTTCTGTTACAATTGCTTTGTGCTCTATATGATATCATGGCCTCATATAGGAGTGTGTGGAGGCTTAAAATCAGGGTAGTGGAGTATTTACCTGTTGTCCAACTCACCAACTCATCTATTCATGAGGCTTTATCAGGAGCAACTATCCATAACAAAAGCTTGGTACTGTTTTGTTTTTCTATTTCAATTTCTATTTATCTTATTTTCCCTCTTAAATAATCTCTTTTATCTTGTATTTATTTATCTATTGATACCATGTTGTAAAGTGTTGAAGCAGATTAGCTAGACTATTAATCCAGATGTTCCTTTTGATGATGTTGTTGCAGGGTGTTTATGGGATAATCTGCAACTTAGTGTTGCACATTATATAAACAGTGATGTCCTTCATCTCAGCAGAATGGAAAACAAATTACTGGTCTTGTTCAGCGCCAAAAAGGCAAGCAAGGAGATGCAAGATAGGGTAAGGGCATCAGACTTCTTCCTTCATGTATCAGAACTCGTACTTTAGAAAGGTTTATTATCTTTTCTTTCACTATTGATTATATTTGTAAATATTATATTATATTTATATTTTTCTGATTTCATTGTTGTTTATAGGTCTGAAACTGAAAGCTCACAAGCTGTTGATAAAGTCGATCATCAAGTAAGAAGAGCTCCCAGTTTTAGTGGTCCTTGAAACCTTCCAAACCGAGCTTCAGGAAATAGTTTGTCAGCTCCAATTAAACCATCTGGAGGTATTTTTTTTAATTCATTACAACATCAATGAAAGCCCTCTTTGTTTTTTTCTTTTTCTTTTAATATATATATTTTTAACTTGCACAGGATACAGGGATTCTTTGGATGATAAGTCAAAAGCAAATTTAGTACAAATAAAAGGACGATTTTCTGTGACATCAGAATACCTGGATCTTGTAAAGGATATTCCATTATGTACAGTTCCTCAAAATATTACCCGAGTTGTTCATTCAACCGATTGAAAAACTGATCAATATGAGCAAAGTTTTGCCAGATGAATTGATCCCAGTCATTGACATATCCGATTCTAAAGACCCTGAGGTAATAAAGTCAGTATGTGATGCAGCCGAGAAATTGGGATTTTTTCAAATAGTTAACCATGGTGTACCACTTAGCATAATTGAGGGTGTTAAAGACGCAACACATAAGTTTTTCGGGTTGTCAAGCGAAGAGAAAAAGAAACACTTGTCCTAGAATACTCCTTCAAAAAATGTTAGATACCTTACAAGTTTCAGTCTCGAAGTTGACAAAGCTTATGAGTGGAAAGATCACCTAAGTTGTTTCTATGTTTCTGATGAAGAAACCTTGGAACTCTGGCCATCTGTTTGCAAGTAAGTCATAGCATGCGTAAGTCTTAACAATTTGCTCAATCTAGTAAACAAGAAACTCATTATTTTCCTTTTCTGAAATGCCGTTAAGACTAATCTTGTTACTTCTGTAGGCATGAAGCTCTTAAATACTTGAAGACATGTGATTTAGGAATCAAGACGCTAATAAAAATCCTAATCACAGGATTGGGCATACCAAACCTCAACCATGCACATGATGAGTCTTGAACTTACTTCCTTCATGTGATCCCAATGTTTATTTATAGAATTGTTTCCATTTAGTTTCCTAATAATTATACTACACATAACACATGCATGCTTGAACTTTTAAGAAGGTGAATATTGAAATACCCTTTTCAGGGCATGAGTCCAACAGATGCAGATGAAGGTTAGGAACGAATAACAGCCGTTAAGACCACTGTCGGTCCTTCACCATAACAGTCGTTAAGACCACTCATTTTTCATGTACACAATGGTATTTTGGCCCTCAAGTTACTTATTAATATTAAAATTTTGGCTTCCATAGACTTTCTTCCATATAGAAAATACAATATTACTAATTCATTTCCTTTCTCTTCTTTAACCTAATATATGGCGTTAGACAGCAACTTAACTATGAGTTTGTGTACAGACAAAAAGTACAAGAACTGCTAGATTTCTTAATAGCATTATATGTTGTTCTCTTCCAATATGGTTCCAAAATATGTAACATTACTGACAGATATAGAGCACAGGGTTTATATTCAAGTTCCTTCCCATGATGGCATTTGAGATGCAGAATGTCTTTGTATGTGTTTGTTGTCTAGCCTGAATCAGATCCACTTCACTTAAATACATTTTATAATATCTGTGAATTGTGATGTCTGATGTCTAGTGTTGTTCAAACTTCAAATCACATTAATTTTATTCTATGTTATGGTGTATGAATATCATTTGAAAAGAAACAAACTGTGTTTTCAGCTACTGGAGAAAGCATTAGAAAGGAGTGGAAATGATTTAGATTCTACCATCAAGAGTCTCAATGAACTCTGTCTTGGATATGTGGATGGGATATCAGGTTTACCCATGCAATCAAATGCAGTAACAGAAAAAGGTAATTCTTTTCATTTCCATTGCCAAATAAACAGAGTTTTGGAAATTATGTGTCTTTATTGTTATGAACTTTCTTTTTTGTTATATTTAATAAACAAGATTCATTTATTAATTAAAATTTAAAACCACAGATTCTTCTACTGAGAGTGAATGTTGCTTCTTTGGAGAACAACTCATCAGCTAAAAATGACAACATCCCTAAAAGTGGTGCAGAATGGGTGGAAATGTTTCCAGTAAGAAACAAAGTTGTATGTTTATTTGTTAGTTTTATAGGAATGTCTAACCCATGTTAGCAATGTATTATTTTTGTTTAACATTTGAATGATTCTTTGTATGACATTATAATTTGTGCAATTTATTTTATTTTTTGAGTATGAAATTTTATTTTATATTATGCAACGGATTGTATTTTTTGTATATGGTATTTTATTTATATTATGAGAAATTAAATGCAAATTTAATTTAAAAATTAATAAATATATAAATTTATTTTTTTTAAACATTTAAATTTACGATACACAAAAATGTGTGTCATCTTCATTTATGACATGGCCTTTCTTGACAAGGGTTTTAATGATACGCATTGCGTGTCGTAAATGCGCGTCGTCTCGTCTCTCGTTATTACATGGCCTTTATTGACGTGCATTTGCGTGTCATCTGAGCGTTTTACGACACGCATTGCGCGTCGTAAAAGGCTGTTTTTCTAGTAGTATGTGTTCACTGGTGTCCTCCATCCCCCTCATGGTTTCCTTTAGGACATTTATGGCTGAGGAACCCCCTTGGTAGTAGTATCCATCCCGATGATGATTCTTAGTCTATGTCCCTTATGATAGGTGTTTAGGGACATAATGTGAGGATAACGGGAATGGGTAATCGGGTTATTGTTGGTTGTTGAAAATAATATACTTATTTATTATGGGTTGAAAAGCCTATGTGCTCACCAGGCTCCGAAGCCTGACCCACTCAGTTTCATGTATTACACGTAGTGGCAGTCGATCATAGATGTGATGTTTTGGTATTAGAGATTACGGATATAGGCCTATAAATATGAAATAATGTATAAGGCTTATATTGTACTGTTTAGGCTTTTGATATATATCGAACATGACATCCTTAGGTTTTTAATGAAATACATTTCTTCGGAAATGCTTTGATAAGTCTTTATCATATTTTGTTTTTGGGAACAAATTCGGCAACACTTTTCTTTAAATTATTACTCTTATTTTTAAACAAAGCATAAACAAAAATCGGTCTTTCTGGCCGTGAAAATGGGGATGTCACAGTTGGTATCAAAGCATTAGTTTAAGCGAACTAGGAATTTGTAGGATTTCTAGAATTAAACTTAGAATGCTAAGCAATGATTATGAGGTTTGAACACTAGCTTATTTAGGAAGTATGCCTTATGTGCTAAATGCTTTACGCCTTATATGCTGCTATTTGTTCGGATCTATGGTATGTTGCTAACCGGATCTGGAAACCTTATGTGTTTAGGATTCTAAACATACGACTACGATATTAGAATTAACATGTAAACATTTCGGAGTGATAAGGATGATTTAAACGTCAATCCTAAATAAAGATCTAAATTCACCTTATTCGGTGTATAGATCAAAGATGGCAAGAACCCGCAGTAGAGTTGGGAATGCAAATGGGAACATAAATCAACCCCCAGTTGTTGTAGTAGAATTTGCACCTAAGCCAATCACAATGGCTGGAGTGCAAGTCATGATTCGAGCTATGTTAGTTGAACAAATGGAAGAAATGAGGCAGATGTCGCAAGAAAACAGGGACGAACCTACCGTGCCCATTGAGCAACCAGAGCTGATCCCCGAGCAATCGGAGGAATGAAAATACAGTTGTACCTTGTGAGTCAAGCTAGAACCCAAGGGGCAAAGAATGACCCGGAGAGGGGAAACGACAAGGACGGGCGAATATACAAGAATTTATTGGGTGCAAAACCATCATGTCTCTTAGGAAGCTCAAAGCTTGTTGAGATTATGGACTGGATCTCTGAAAGGGAGATGGTATTTGAGAGCTGCGACTGTAGCGAGAAACAGAATACCGTCTTCGTAGTAAGGCAACTGAAGACCAGAGTCTTGAGTTGGTGGAAGCTATTGGCAGATACGATGCCGCAAGGAGAAGCCCTGAAGATGTCATGGGAAGAGTTCTTGGAACAACTGAAGGTGCAATACTTTTCAGAGATAGATCTGATTGACCTAAACAATCAGTTCCAAAACCTTAAGAATGGAAGAATAAGCATTGATGACTACGCTACTTGTAACGCCCGCATTTCCAGGCTAGGCATAAATGATGATGTAATAGTCTAGGTTAACCTTTGTAACCCATTTCGAAATAATAGAAGTGTACTATTTGAGTATTATATGTTTTTTACTTAATTGTGTGTCTTAATTAAATTAAAAATAAAAATAAGCGTGAAAATGAAATGTTAGATCAACTCAATATTGATACATGAAGACGTAGTGGTCATGACGAGGTTTCCAAATATATAAAGAATGCCGAAATCTGAGTTATAACAAAGAAGTTATGACATGTCGAAGTTTCGCGACAGAACCGACACAACGTTGAATGACGTAAAACACGAATTTACGATGGAGCGAGATTTGGCCTTAGCGATCTAAACGAGAGTCGTAGAGTTCGTTAAACCGAGAGCATGCATAAAAAGAACGTCCAAATCTGATTCGTATGAGGAAGTTATGATTTTTCCAAGTTTCGACTTAGCGGTATGTAGCCTGAATACTCAATTTGAGATCGAATGGTTTTTAGCCGAAACAATCTAAACGAGAATTGAAGATCTCATAAATGGTAGTGCAACGGTAAAAAGATAAACGAAAATGGACGTCCGATGATGAAGTCATGAATTTATAACGGAGTTTTCCTGTCCCGGCATACTAAAAATAATATAATAAAAATAAAGTCAAAATTAGCCAACGGAGTCAAAACGAGAGTTGTAGAGCATAATCTCACCTACGCTTGGA
Source organism: Lactuca sativa (assembly GCF_002870075.4). Classification (NCBI taxonomy): domain Eukaryota; kingdom Viridiplantae; phylum Streptophyta; class Magnoliopsida; order Asterales; family Asteraceae; genus Lactuca; species Lactuca sativa. The sequence goes on from NC_056624.2 coordinate 62,673,217, forward strand.
TATAAATAATGTTGAAAACGTAACTCGTATGTGAAAGATATGAATTTTTGAAGTTCGGGGCGTGAACCCGAAGGCTGTGTCAAAGCTCATGAGGTGAGCATTAGTGGCTCACGAGGTGAACAGATGATGGACGTATTCCAGGGCAAGTGGCCATGATGAACGCAATGACGTATCGAGCTCACGAGGGGAGCATATGTAGCTCACGAGGTGAGCATATGTGGCTCACGAGGTGAACCTAGCATTTTTGCCTTATAAATAGAATTCAAGGGGCAGTCGAGTTTGATTGCTCATCTCTTACTCTCCCACTCCCGATACTCTCTCTAAGCCCTATTTTAACCCCCTGAAGCCCCGGTATCATCCCGAGACCCAAAGCGAGTCTCGAAGCACCGAAGATCCCGAGAAGAAAAAAGTTTTTGAGCCGAAGCTCTGCTTGCGAGAAGCCCGGTGTGTGAAGCTCTTCCAGTTTCACCAAAGAATACTACCCTTAGAGCCGTGGTGCTATCCGATCATCTTCTGATCAAGTGAGTGTGTAGTTACTTTTTTCTAACGCATAATTATGAAGTATTTTATATGAAATACGTGTTATGTGTATATTTTGTTGTTATATGTGTGAATGTATATTCACTTTCATCTATCTCAATGATATGATTTATTCTCTATGGACATACGTGTTATGTGTATGTGTCTCATCTATTGTTTGGAATATGTATCTATGACAACCCGAAATTTATTCCGTCACGGTAAACCCTTATTCCGCTAATAAAACTCACTTTATTAAATTGTTTCGTTAACCTTTTGGATTAGTTTAATTAAATTGGGACTTTTATTATGACTTCATGAGTGCCCAAGCGATTTAGAAACACGTGAAACAGCCTCAATATCCCCTTGAAAAATTTTAGTTTTAGTTACAATCAAGTCAAGTTACGACCATTTAATCGGGTACGACCAAAAGCCCTGTTCAATGTCAGTATCGGGTAGATTTACACCGAGCCACAAACTCAAACCCCTATATAAGGGTGAGTGAACCTCCATTTGAAACTTTTCCACCCTCATAACACCCTCTCTCTACAAAGCCGATTTTGATCCAAAAACGCCCATTTCGAGCTCCATAATCGTAAGTAATCTATCCTACCATGTTGTTTAGGTCATTTAACATGCAAATTCGTGTTTAAATCATCCAATAGCCTCAAAGTCATGTGTTTATGGCCCAAGAACACTCTTGGACCACAAACATCCATACGTGGGGTTTTAAAGCCTTAAACCCCTTCCAAATCACTCCTAGGGCTTAGATATGACTTGTGCACTTACATATATGAGCTTAGAACACCAAAACCTTATCATATGGAGAGTAAACATGAGTTTACGGCCCAAGAACACTCTTGGACCGTAAACCCCTCTTCATAGGCCGTGAACACCTTTTAAGGTGTTAAAGTTGCCCTTAAACACCACCTATGGCTTGGGTAAATGTCTAGAATCAACCACTATTGAAGTAGGGGAATTAAACATCAAAGAAACTATGGACTTAGGAGTTTACGGCCGTAAACCCCCCAAGGATTGGTCCATGGGCCGTAAACTCCCTTAAAGAGGTCAAATGATACCCTAACTTCCCCATATGGCTTGGAATAATGCATAAAACCTTGTATTCTTTCATTTAATACCTTAAACCATGAAATAAAGGACCAAGTGGGAGTTTACGGCCATAAACTCTATGTTTACAGCCGTGAACTCCCTTAAATGGTTCATTTGCAGCCTTAACCCCTTCCTATGCCCTAGAATTGAACCTAGCCGAATCCCACAAGTGAAATAAGACCTTTGAGCATCCAAGAACACACCACCCATGAGTTTACGGCCGTAAACTCATGGGGATCTAGTCTTAGGGCCGAAATCTCCATAAAGAGTTTACTCTTGAAGAGTAAACTCCCTAACTAGGCCATACACCCCCTTATTGCAACCCAATAGCCTCCTAGCACTTGACCAAAGTGTTTTTCCGCACATTAGGATGATTATACATGTTTGATTAGTGTTATAATCACTAATTATGTGTAAACATATGTCTTCATATGTTATTAGGTCATTAAGTGTGTTCAAGTCTTTACTTGACACCGGGCACCCAACCGGCACCTCCGTCCGATCCACTTACAGCAAGTGAGTTCATACCCCTGAATTAACCTTTCAAATGATTTTAATTGCTTTTATAGGGGGAATACAAGTTGAACTATACAGTTATTAGATTAATCACATGTGATTAATAACTATATAGCAAATGGATTTTTACATGTTAAACCGCTTCAGCTAATAACAGGTTTTTTTTTTCCAAATCTCGCTTTCAAATCTTGTTAAAGTATGAATTTCTCTTTTAGATTATCGTAAGTATTCGAAAGGTTTTCCGAAGGTTTTTCAAAGGTTTTCCAAAGGTTTTATTCACTTAAACTATTTTATCGAATCATTTTCAAAAGTTTGTTTATTAAACTGATACCGTGTCATAAATTATTGTTTATAAAGTTTTCCAAAAGTTTCACCCAAGTTTCTGTTATGCTTTTATTTTGATAAATGCATGCCCGTACGTGTATAGTTATATAAGTAATGTTTAAAGGACTTAAGAAGGCTAATTTACTTTGATTCCTTTTCCTTGTTTGGATGTGGCTTCAGGGTGTCGGTTATCCATCCGAAGGTCGTTTAAACACTAGTTATATATCATGTATACATGGATGGACATAAAAGCTCTCTCTCTCTCTCTCTCTCTCTCCCACTCTCATCCAATTTATCACCTTGAGTAGTACAGGCATATTTCTATTATTCATGTTTATGGAACCCTAGTAATTATTATAGGAATAGTTAGGAGACTCTCTCTCTCTCTCTCTCTATCTCTCTCACTATCTCTCTCTATCTCTCTCTCTCTCTTTGAATTTAGAATGTGACACACTATTTCCCTCTACCACATTGCATTGCGCCAACGCCGTGTAACCAGAGTCTCCGGGAAGGAGAGAGAACATCATGTGTATAGATCTATACGGGACTGACACTCCCACACCCAGACTACTAGCTACAGTCTGCGCCGATAAGGCCCATGGGTGACATAATGCCACTACCTCTACGCGTGACCTGGAAGGTCATCGGATACTCTATCATCGACCAGCATGGTTACATGCAAGTTCACATTCACCCTTTTGTTTTAGACTTTGCTAGCTGTGTCGTTCATTCGATACTGTCTGGAGTCTGTATTTCCTTGTTTTAGACTTTGCTAGCTGTGTCGTTCATTCGACAATGTCTGGAGTCTGAGTTTCGTTTTGTTAGAATGAGCCAGGCGTATCCTTCATTCGATACTCTCCTGGAGTCTATGATTTCTTTTGCCTTAGTCAGTAGTATTACTGTTGAGGCATATGTTATTTTTCCCCTAGTATTTTTTTTACTAGTGATATTCTCATATTTTCTATAAAGTCAATACCGTATTTTGGTAATAATAGTATTTTGGGAAAATTACTCCTTAAAACATAAGTCTGCCGGGTCTTGGTAGAAGACTGCTTTTATTTAGAAAATATAGGATTTTCTGGAAAGGACGCTAATACACCGTAGATTCTAAAGTACTATCTTTCATAAAGTTATTTTGAATAAAAATGCGTATTTGTACAAATGACACTAAATACTTATGAACTCACCAGCATTATAAAAATGCGGATACTCGCTTTCAAAATAACTTGTATTCTCAGGACATCGATTGACAGGTACATCCCGGGAGCTTGTGTGAAGTCAGCCTAGAACCAAGCGGCATCTATACTATGTTCTGTATTTACTTTTGATGTTTCTATGTAATGTAACTTATGTAAAATTATTACTAGTAATGCAATGGTTGTTGTACTTTGATTACTATACTGCATATATTGTGATACTTGACATGACGTCATCCACCCCAGAACGTTTCTGCCGTTCCGGTTTTGGGGTGTGACAGATTGGTATCAGAGCATTGTTTATACTGAGCTCAGTATATAACTTCATAAAAGATATGCAGCCTATAAATACATTGGGATAAAACACTCTGACCAAGAATTATACTTTAAAATATAACCATATTTGACCAAAGTATAAGAACATCCAGAATCTAAAACACTCGAACAAAAGTATCACAAGAAGAACAAATAAAAGTCTTTGGATGTTGACTATTACCGTCAAACCTGGGTAGTTATGTAGTCGTAAGCTGGAATAAATGTAACCTGATCAACTACATTTATTCGAGATGCGACCAACGTGTGCTTGGGAGTGATGGTGGTGTTGCAACGAATCTGAAACTTACAAACTAGGAATGCTAGAGCCAAACATAAAGTTAAAATACTATGGGAGTATTTTGGAATACTAAAAGACTCACATTAATCCCAGAATCATATTCAGAAGTAAGAATCAAACAAGTAATTAAAATACCATAGGGGTATTTTAGGATCCATAGATAACCTTGTGTGAAGAACTAAAAAGATCCTCATTGATATACCTATGATTACAGAGGGTATACTTCCAAGGTTATATAAGATAAGGATTCCATAGACTAAGAATGTGTGGTTTCGCTCTACTTCCTTTTCCTTGTTTGGATGTGGATATAGAGTAGTATCACATATTCGAAGGCCTATCGAATCTAAGCTATATATAATTTGTGTACCCTCTGTAATTGTAGCAGGACTCGACGTGAATCACTCGATGAAATGTTAATAATCTTTTAGGATTCTTTAGACATTTCCATTCTCGCACGAACCCTGTAGAAAACCTTATCCACTTCAGTGTTCGACATAAGAGTTGATTCAGACCCAGAAGAGGATCATTGAGAAGATTTCCAGTTCGGAAATGAATGAACTAGGACGAGACTATTGAAACCACCAAGTGCCTATACCTTTTAGGGACACCGGTGGGAAATCCACCTGAACTTCCGAGATTTCCAGTCATCCATCATGAAGCGATGACACTCAGGGGCAGGATCAGAAGTAAGATAGCGCTGACAATCAGAGTAAGAATTAGAAGTAAGCCAGAGTAGAAGTTCAGTAAGTCTTCATGAGAAGAGAACCCTAGGTAACTACCCGAAGAAAACCAACGCCGATCCCAGACAAGGATAAGAGGTAGATAGAGGGAGCCAATGCATGGAACCTGAGAAGTGTCTCGTATTTGCCACGCTAATACACCCATAAAATAATACCATTTAGTAAGTTAGCGATTACACTACTCACACTGTGTGTTAGGTAAATTGCCTTTTTCCCGTCGCATGTAATACAATTAGATTGGATTTCAAAATCTCGGTTGAGAATGTTAGGCAAAAGTCTTCATGAGCCTTTCTTCCCACAGTCTTCGTTCCGAACTCCCCTCAAATCTTTCCAAGTTGGAGAGTGAACTTTTCCAGCATAAAGATAACATAGTAGGAACGACTCCCATCTTATGACTTTCCGATACTCTTACTCCTACCTTGAATACCCGGACTACATCATAGGGATGTAGGTCGACACTCAGATAACCAATATTCGAGGCGCGGGAAAATTTATGCCTATTATAGTAAGGATAGATACGTCCAGGGTTAACCATCGTCTCTCATCAGCTTGTGTTCCTTTCCGTGTAGGAAAAACATGCCTCCGAAGAAATGTAACCAATTTGCTGGCAAGAAACCAACTCTCCTATTCGATGAAGCTACGTTCCAAGCTGCAGTCTCGGCAGCCGTAGCAGCTATCATGGCTCAACTGAATGCTAACAATGCCAATGTTAGCAAGAGCCCCATCTGGAATCCCGATCCTAGCAATCGACAGCAGAAACCAACGCCTACGTGCCCAGCCACCGAAGAACCCCAACCAAAGCCACTGAAGAGAAAGCTCAAGAACGAGGAATGAAGTACCTCGGCTCAAGGACCTTCCGAAGGGCAACGAGCTGAGACAGTCAATATCCCTGCCAACCCTTCCAACCCGACACCTAGAAGACCATACCTAGGAAGCCTCCCCCGTTGCAGCAAGTGCAGCTACCATCATCATGGTACCCGTCGAGAGCTCCTTTGTGTTAGGTGCAACATGAAGGGACATACCGCTCGTGTCTGCAGAACCCCGGTTGAGTTCATTGCATCGACCACCAATGTTGGGACCAGTCCAATATGCCACCTATGTGGTGAAATTGGGCACTTCAAGCGGTACTGCCCAACTGAAAGAAATGACAAGAGCGCAGGAGGAGTCTAACCCTAATAACTAGGAGAAACATCAATGAACCCGGTAAAATTTTGGTACGTCTCTCAATCTCCGATAACTAACTGAAAACATTAAAAGGCTAATTCTAAAAGTAAATACTCTTCTGTTAAAGTGAATGTCACAACACTGTTGTAAGAATTTTCATCAGGTAAAGCTATAATGGCTCGGTATATACGTTAAGGCCATGTATAATTAAGATGGATAGACCTCGAGTGAGTGAAGCTGCCTCATTTCCTGTTTCTCGTTTGGTTGTGGATTTAGGGCGGAGTCGCTCAGTCAACAGTCCTTCCCACCTTAATTATACATGACTAGTGTATGTTAAGCAATTATAGAAAGACCTCGTGAGAATCCATCCATGAAAAGTACATTATTCTGAAACCTCAGGACCCTCTATAGTTCCGCGTTGACTCTATCAGTCCAAGTATCCGCAACAGTGATACACGGGACAAAACCCGAGACGCCAAGAACTTGGGTACCAGTTCAGCACATGGCCTTATCGACCCTCATTCTATATCATGTCGATGTATGCCAACTTTGACGCCTCAATCAATCATGGTTTGACTTAGTGCATCCATGTGTAAATTCCTAGTGTTGTGTGAAAAGAACTTTCACCATAGCCATTTTGGCAGATAAAGGTCCTTCCGAACTTAATAATAAAACCTAACGCAATCCGTCAGTCGTCTCCCTTATCTAAAACCTACCGAAATACCCCTGAGTAGGGTATCGCGCGTTGTTAACCAACCCTTCCTTAGACAAATAGAACCCAAAGCGAAAGAAACTACAGGTATTTCAGAAGACGTTAACCACCCGAAGCTTACTCCGTAGATCCCCCAGAAAGACCCTTAGCACCTCTCCATCAGGTTCGTGAATCAAGAGGAAAGAACTCAGGGGACTGACTACTATAACTAAGTATATGCATAATGGTGGTATATAATTGATAAAAATATTTAAGATGCGTGCGTCCTCCCTACTCCCTGTTCCTCGTTGGGTTGTGGGTATGGGGTGGAGTCGCACAACTGAACATCCTGTTGACCTCAATTATATATGACTTGTATACACCAAGTATTAGTGGTTAAGCCAAGTGTGAGCTCTACCACGAACCTCATAGTAAAACCCTTCATCCTATCCCATAGAATAGGAACTAGATTCAAGAGAACCACGGGGGTTGAATTACTATAATGAGCACAATTCTGAAATTTGTTGTCATCCCAGTTAAGCCAACATAGTAGCTAACACCTTTAGCTAGTAAAGAAATCTGAGTCGTAAGAGTCAAGGACATTGACTACGACCATCCATTCACGCTTAATCCCACGAATTAAGCATCTCAGCGGATATCCCGAAAACCTGGAAGCTGCGATAAGTTAAACTCTGAGAAGAGGGGATGAGGAGATTAGAAGTTCTGAGTGACGAAACCCTATACTTCTAGACTTAACCAAAATCAAGAAAACTCATAACCACCGGAAGAGTAGTTGCAGAAGATGCTCGCACTACTCAGGTACTTCGTCCACCCCGTTACTGACGAGTAGTTCCTAGGACACTCCACCTCCCCACGTGAAAGAAGTCACCGTTGCCCTGTAGACGATAGACTGCATTCTCCGAAGTGAATCCTAGAATGCCAAGAACCACAGGAGTACCCTCCGCAGCCAAGAATACTTGAACAAAGCGCGAAAGTAGGTTGTGTTAAGCCTTATAACCCAGATCCCGAAGAGATTATAGACTTGACACCAGTTTAGGTGTTAGTCGATGGGTTATACAAGAGCACGTGCTTTCTACAACTGAAATAAACCGACACCTTAGACATTAGGGCATGTCTTAGAGATTCATTGGGCTACTAGGTGTTCCAAGAATACTATCTCACACAGAAATAGTAGAACCACCTCCCGAGATAGTCCAACCCTTCAGAAAATCTCTAAGGTCTGAGTTAGCCCTGAGCAGAGATTGCTATTCATGAAACAGCAAAGCAAGTAAGAGAATGATTCTTTCCTATTAGGAATCATATTATGAAATCATCAACTAGACAATGATGAGAAGTTAAAAAACCTTTCTAAACAATCGTCTAGTCGAAACCCTATCTCATCGACCCTGAGAGTTTCCATTAGAAACATCTCAAGAATCAGAAATGCAGGTTCATTTTTCATAAGATTGAGATAGTCACCCTGCAGCAAATAGATACCCGTAGACATCCAATTCATTCGATGATCCAGGAAACCTCTGAAGGCTAGTCAGCAGGAAACACGAATCCAAGGATAACTTGAGCCCTCTAAGAACCAACCCAAAGGACTACACCCACAGTATGAAAGGACGTTGGAACTTCAGAATGGCGGTCACGCCAGTGATGATCTCGCCATAGAAGTACACTATGTTCTAAGTGCTGAAAAGCTCTACCTTTCCGAGAGCTTAGAGACATCTGAGGTTCTTTACAAAAATAGGGTCAACCCTAGTCAGACCATGACTACTTTCGGAAATTCCATAAGCTTCGCCCCAAATCAATCCACATCTTAGACTTGAAAAGTGTTTGCCCAACGTAACTCTCTGAAATCCACTCGTCTTGATAGAAATCATTGGGGGCTCTAACTTCGTATAGGAACCTGTAGGAATCGCGAGCCGAGCAACCAAGTGAACGAAACGGAATCCACATCCCGTAAGTGAAGGTTGTTAGAACGTCAAGCAGAGGCCAGAGTTCACTTGGGAGCGCAAAGACCAACCGAATAGGAAGTACCCTGATATGTGCATAATTAGTTAATTATTTAGTATATATTTTTATTCATTTTTAACTAGTTATGTGAATAATATGGACAAAAGGTACTTAATATTGTTTAAATTTTATTTTCAGTCCAAAAGATATGCTTGGGAGTAAAAGGGAGCAAGGGAAAACAATTAAAGACCAAAGAGTGAAGATTGAGGAACAAAATGATACCTACTCGGCGAGTACACGCGACTACTCGGCGAGTCCAACTGAATATTCCAGAAGATCACTACGTTTCCTGATCTTAGACGGATAACAACGCGACTACTCGGCGAGTTGGGTCTGGTACTCGCTGAGTACCCCCTGTTTTGAGATATCTATAAAAATCGAACCTTTATCCGAGGAGAACAGACCTTTGGCGATTTTTGAAGATCCTTCTGCGATTAAGAGCACCAGAAGACGTTGAGGAACCCTAATTTTCAACCTTTTGAAGAATTGAAGCAACTAGGTTAATCATTCCACTTAAGCTTAGGATTTGATGATGTCTAATCTAGTTGAATTTGTTTCTATGTTTATTTTTACTGCAACTATGAACTAATTTCGTTTTTGTTTCTGTTTGGGGAATACCAAGGAACTCCTATGGTTTAAATCCTTAACTTTGATTAATTGTTTATTGGTGATTCATTAAATTAAGTTTGTTAAAGAACCTTATGCATTAATCATTACTATTTTCTGTTAATTGGAAGACAATTAGGCTGCATGAACATCTCTTAGTTGTTAACCTCATATGTCTATGTGAATACTAAACCATATGCTTAGAAGTAATGATTATGAAACTAAGATTAATAAGACAATAGGAAGATTAATGTGTGAGCTTGCTTGAGAAACCATCAACAAGAGGTTAATTGAATTAATAACTTAATTGACCATTACAAATCTTATTTAATCCAAATCATTAATCTAGGGAATTAATTAGTTTAAACACTTGATAACCGCTTAAATTAGTTAATTGTCTAAGGGTTAGGAGTAATGAACATGAACCTAACCATTTTAATTGGTAACCAATAGCAATTAATCTATCATAAATACAAATAACCATAGGAGTGAATTGGTTGAACCTAAATAGAAACATCTTTATCAAACTTGGTGAATAGTTGTTGCTTTAGTTATTTAGTTAATTTAGTGTGCCTAAGTTTCTAGTCTTGCAAAACTAGAAGAAAACCCTTTTACTTTTATTAGTTGTTTAGTTAAAATTAGTTATTAGTTTAATTTTCCGTTCCCTGAGTTCGACACCTTACTTACTAATCTATACCACTAAAAGACAGGTTCACTGCCTTTGTGTGTTTAATTTATTAATTAAAGTAGGGATGAAACAAGTGCATTTTACACACATCATACCCTCATCTCTCTACTCGATTGTTCATGCCTACCTCTCTGCCTAAACCATAATTTCGGGACAAAATTCCCTCTAACGGGGGATGATTTGACAACCCGAAATTTATTCCATCACGGTAAACCCTTATTCCGCTAATAAAACTCGCTTTATTAAATTGTTCCGTTAACCTTTTGGATTAGGTTAATTAAATTGGGAATTTTATTATGACTTCATGAGTGCCCAAGCGATTTAGAAACACGTGAAACACCCTCAATATCCCCTTGAAAAATTTTAGTTTTAGTTACAATCAAGTCAAGTTACGACTATTTAATCGGGTACGACCAAAAGCCCCGTTCAACGTCAGTATCAGGTAGATTTACATCGAGCCATAAACTCAAACCCCTATATAAGGGTGAGTGGACCTCCATTTGAAACTTTTCCACCCACATAACACCCTCTCTCTACAAAGCCGATTTTGATCCAAAAACGCCTATTTCGAGCTCCATAATCGAAAGTAATCTATCCTACCTTGTTGTTTAGGTCATTTAACATGAAAATTCATGTTTAAATCATCCAATAGCCTCAAAGTCATGTGTTTACAGCCCAAGAACACTCTTGGACCGCAAACACCCATAAGTGGAGTTTTAAAGCCCTAAAACCCTTCCAAATCACTCCTAGGGCTTAGATATGACTTGTGGACTTACATATATGAGCTTAGAACACCAAAACCTTATCATATGGAGAGTAAACATGAGTTTACGACCCAAGAACACTCTTGGACGGTAAACCCCTCTTCATAGGCCGTGAACACCTTTTAAGGTGTTAAAGTTGCCCTTAAACACCACCTACGGCTTGGGTAAATGTCTAGAATCAACCACTATTGAAGTAGGGGAATTAAACATCAAAGAAACTATGGACTTAGGAGTTTACGGCTGTAAACCCCCCAAGGATTGGTCCATGGGCTGTAAACTCCCTTAAAGAGGTCAAATGATGCCCTAACTTCCCCATATGGCTTGGAATAATGCATAAAACCTTGTATTCTTTCATTTAATACCTTAAACCATGAAATGAAGGACCAAGTGAGAGTTTACGGCCATAAACTCTATGTTTACAGCCGTGAACTCCCTTAAATGCTTCATTTGGAGCCTTAACCCCTTCCTATGCCCTAGAATTGAACCTAGCCTAATCCCACAAGTGATATAAGACCTTTGAGCATCCAAGAACACACCACCCATGAGTTTACAACCGTAAACTCATGGGGATATGGTCTTAGGGCCGAAATCACCATAAAGAGTTTACTCTAGAAGAGTAAACTCCCTAACTAGGCCATACACCCCCTTATTGCAACCCAATAGCCTCCTAGCACTTGACCAAAGTGTTTTTCCGCACATTAGGATGCTTATACTTGTTTTATTAGTGTTATAATCACTAATTATATGTACACATATGTCTTCATATGTTATTAGGTCATTAAGTGTGTTCAAGTCTTTACTTGACACCGGGCACCCAACCGGCACCTCCGTCCGATCCACTTACAGCAGGTGAGTTCATACCCCTGAATTAACCTTTCAAATGATTTTAACTGCTTTTATAGGGGGAATACAAGTTGAACTATACAGTTATTAGATTAATCACATGTGATTAATAACTATATAGCAAATGGATTTTTACATGTTAAACCGCTTCAGCTAATAACATGTTTTTTTTTTCCAAATCTCGCTTTCAAATCTTGTTAAAGTATGAATTTCTCTTTTAGATTATCATAAGTATTCGAAAGGTTTTCCGAAGGTTTTTCAAAGGTTTTCCAAAGGTTTTCTTCACTTAAACTATTTTATCGAATCATTTTCAAAAGTTTGTTTATTAAACTGATACTGAGTCATAAATTATTGTTTATAAAGTTTTCTAAAAGTTTCACCCAAGTTTCTGTTATGCTTTTATTTTGATAAATGTATGCCCGTACATGTATAGTTATATAAGTAATGTTTAAAGGACTTAGGAAGGCTAATTTACTTTGATTCCTTTTCCTTGTTTGGATGTGGCTTCGGGGTATCGGTTATCCGTCCGACGGTCGTTTAAACACTTGTTGTATATCATGTATACATGGATGGACATAAAAGCTCTCTCTCTCTCTCTCTCTCTCTCTCTTTCTCTCTCCTACTATCAGCCAATTTATCACCTTGAGTAGTACAGGCAACTTTCTATTATTCATGTTTATGGAACCCTAGTAACTATTATAGGAATAGTTAGGAGACTCTATATCTCTCTCTATCTCTCTCTCTCTCTATCTGTCCCTCTATCTCTCTCTATCTCTCTATTTGAATTTAGAATGTGACACACTATTTCCCTCTACGACGTTGCATTACACCAACACCGTGTAACCATAATCTCCGGGAAGGAGGGCGAACATCATGTGTATAGATCTATACGGGACTGACACTCCCACACCCAGACTACTAGCTACAGTCCACGCCGGTAAGGCCCATGGGTGACATAATGCCACTACCTCTACGCGTGACCTGGAAGGTAATCCGATACTTTATTGTCGACCAACATGGTTACATACAAGTTCACATTCACCCTTTTGTTTTAGACTTTGCTAGCTGTCTCATTCATTTGATACTGTCTGGAGTCTGTATTTCATTGTTTTAGACTTTGCTAGTTGTGTCGTTCATTTGACAATGTCTGGAGTCTATGTTTCCTTTTGTTAGACTGAGCCAGGTGTATCATTCATTCGATACTCTTCTAGAGTCTATGATTTCTTTTGCCTTAGTCAGTAGTATTACTGCTGAGGCATATGTTATTTTTCCCCTAGTATTTTTTTTACTAGTGATATTCTCATATTTTCTTTAAAGTCAATACCGTATTTTGGTAATAATAGTATTTTGGGAAAATTACTCCTTAAAACATAAGTCTACCGGATCTTGGTAGAACACTGCTTTTATTTAGAAAATATAGGATTTTCTGGAAACGACGCTAATACACCGTAGATTCTAAACTACTATCTTTCATAAAGTTATTTTAAATAAAAATGCGTGTTTGTACAAATGACACTAAATACTTATGAGCTCACCAGCATTATAAAAATGCTGATACTCGCTTTCAAAATAACTTGTATTCTAAGGTCGTCGATAGACAGGTACATCCCGGGAGCTTGTGTGAAGTCAGCCTAGAACCAAGCGGCATCTATACTATGTTCTATATTTACTTTTGATGTTTCTATGTAATGTAACTTATGTAAAATTATTACTATTAATGCAATGGTTGTTGTACTTTGATTACTATACTGCATATGTTGTGATACTTGATATGATGTCATCCACCCTAGAACGTTTCCGCCGTTCCGGTTTTGGGGTGTGACAGTATCGAATAAGAATGCTATACAGGTTTTAAACTATGTATAAAAATATGTATTTTTATCTATTAATATGTTGGGTAAAACATGGGTAGATAGTTGATGTGTGATAAACAGATGAAAGGCCTCGATGTTGCTGTTGTTGATCCAGTTATTCAGCGGATTATGGATAACGGCCACAAACTCTTTCTAGACAGTCCTGTGGAACGCTAGCATGCTCATAACCTGTAGGTGTTGTGAACGATGTGTTCACCTGTGAACTCTATCCCCCTCATGGTTGCCTTTAGGACATCTATTGTTGAGGAAACCCCTTGCAGTAATGTCAGTCCCGATGAAAAATCCTAGATTAGGTCCCTTTAGATAGATGTTGTTTTAGGTACGTAAAGTGAGGATAACGAGAATGGATAATCGGGTTATTGTTGGTTGGTGAAATTAAATATAATTATTTATTGCGGGTTAAAAACCCTATATGCTCACCAGGCTTGGGAGCTTGACCCACTCAGTTTTATTTGTATTACAGGTAGTGGCGCGAGGGCATCAGATGGATGAAGCATCAAGTTATTTTGTTTATTAGACTAGTTGTTATATGTAACTGTTGTATGCTCTACCTTTTGTTATTTATGCTTTTGTGTTTGTATCGGAACATGACATCCTGAGTTTTGATTATATAATGAAAATACATCTCTTTATGAAATGCTTTGGTAAATATCATTTTTATCATATTTTGTTTTTGGGAACAAATTCCGCAACTCTTTTAAATCAATGGCTTTACTCTGAAATTATTTTAAAAGCATAAATGAAACTGGTGTTTTCTGGCCGTGATTTTAGGGATGTCACACTAGTGCATTCATGGAGAAGATGAAGTTGTTTCCATACCTAGTGCCAACCGAACTCTCCAAAATTAAGAGGTTCGCAAATGGACTGCCAGCCGACTTTGGCCCAACAGTCAAGATGGAAACCACTCTGAAGTCAGTTGTTCGAGCGGATAAGAATGTGGGGACCCAGCAGAAGGAAAGGGGTCTAGAGAGGGCCGAGGTTGGTGAGAAAAGGAAATTCGATGGATCCTCAAGGTCCAATAAAAAAAGTAAATTCTTGAAGTATGGTTCGAGAGGAGGAGGAGCAGAAGCAAAATGGTGCGACAAGTGCAAGAAGAAGCACTCTGGGAAGTGTGATGGAGAGGTCACTTGTTTCAAATATGGAAAGCTTGGGCACTATTCCAATGAATTCACCCTCACGCAGAAGGTCTGTTATGGGTGTAATGAAGAAGGGCATGTTTTGAGGGACTTCCCGAAGAAGAAGGAGGCAGGAAGACCAAACATTCCACCAAATCGGGGGGCGAGGGCCTTCCAGATGACCCTTGAGGCTGCAAAGGAAGCATCAGATGTCACTTCAGGTACCTTTCTTGTAAATGGTTTGTCTGCCAATATATTGTTTGATTCGGGAGCAAACTACTCATTTGTATCGCATAAATTTGATGGGACCTTAGCATTACCTGTAGAAAAACTTGATAATGCCCTAATTATGGAAGTTAACAGTGGCAAGTTCATACCTGTTAGTGATCATATTAAGAACATCGTCATTGACTTAATCGGAAATGAATTCCGCGAAGAGTTGTTACCCATAGAGTTGAATGCTTTTGACATCGTTCTGGGAATGGATTGGCTTAGCACCAATGATGCTGAGATAGTTTTCTGAAAGAAGATATTAAGAGTAAACCCAACTGGAAAATAGTCATTTATGGTGTACGGTGACAAACACAGAGTAAATTCTGGAATCATCTCCCTAATGAAAGCCAAAAAACGTTTGTCCAAAGGATGTGCATCATATTACACTAAGAAGGAAAAGAAGGAGGTGCAAAATATACCAGTGGTGTGTGATTATCCGGAAGTCTTTCCTGAAGATCTTCTCGGATTACCGCCTGATAGACAACTAGAGTTAAGAATAGACTTGTTACCAGGAACAACACCGATAGCAAAAGCACTGCACCGATTAGCACTGACGGAGATGAAGGAGCTTATGACGCAACTTCAGGAGTTGTTGGACACCGTTTCATTCAACCTAGTTCATCACCATGGGGAGCTCCGGTGTTATTCGTGAAGAAGAAAGATGGTAGCATGAGAATGTGCATAGATTATAGAGAGTTGAACAAGCCAACGGTAAAGAACAAGTACCCATCGCCGAGGATTGATGAACTATTCGATCAGCTGCAAGGTTCGATCAGTTTCTCAAAGATCGATCTTAGGTTAGGATATCATCCCCTGAAGGTGAGAGAGCAGGATATTGAGAAGACTGCATTTAGAACAAGATATGGACACTACAAGTTCTTGGTTATGTCGTTCGGACTAACCAACGCTCCAGTGACATTCATGGATTTGATGAAAAGGGTTTGTAAACCATTCCTCGATAAATCCATGATAGTGTTCATAGACGACATTCTGATTTACTCAAAAAGCCAGGAGGAGCATGGCAGACACTTGCGAGATGTCTTAGAATTATTGAAGAAGGAGAAGATGTAAGCAAAGTTCTCCAAATGTGAAGAAGAAAGATGGGAGCATGAGAATGTGCATAAATTATAGAGAGTTGAACAAGGCAACGATAAAGAACAAGTACCCATTGTCGAGGATTGATGAACTATTCGATCAGCAGCAAGGTTCGATCAATTTCTTAAAGATCGATCTTAGGTTAGGATATCATCACCTGAAGGTGAGAGAGCAGGATATTGAGAAGAATGCATTTAGAACAAGATATGGACACTACAAGTTCTTGGTTATGTCGTTCGGACTAAGCAACACTCCAGCAACATTCATGGATTTGATGAAAAGGGTTTGTAAACCATTCCTCGATAAATCCATGATAGTGTTCATAGACGACATTCTGATTTACTCAAAAAGAAAGGAGGAGCATGGCAGACACTTGCGAGATGTCTTAGAATTATTGAAGAAGGAGAAGATGTATGCAAAGTTCTCCAAATCTGATTTTTGGATCCGAGAAGTATAATTCTTGGGTCATGTGGTTAACCAAGTGGGAATAATGGCTGACCCAGCAAAGATCGAAGCTGTGATGAAGTGGGAACGACCGAAAAGTCCCATGGAGATCCGAAGCTTTCTAGGATTAGCTGGATATTACTGAAGGTTTATCCATGGCTTTTCGTTGATAGCTGCTCCATTGAAATCTTTGAACCACAAAGGAGCTACATATACGTGGAGTGAGAAGCACAAAGTAGCATTCGAGAAGCTAAAGAAGAAGTTATGTGAAGCACTGATTCTTTCTCTACCCGATGGAGTTGAAGACTTCGTGGTCTATAGTGATGCACATAGATTCGATTTGGGTTGTGTTCCGACCCAAAGAAGAAAGGTGATAGCATATGCCTCTCGACATTTGAAGGAGCATGAAAACAACTACCTCACTCATCATTTGGAGTTGGCAGCAGTAGTTTTGCTCTAAAGATATGGAGGCATTACCTCTATGGCACGAAGTGCAAACTTTTCACTGATCATAAGACTCTCTGGTATCTCTTTTGTCTGAAGGAGTTGAACATGAGGCAACGACACTGGCTAGAGTTACTCAAGGACTACGACTATGAGATACTTTAGCACCCCAGTAAAGCAAACGTTGTCGCAGATGCTTTCGGTCGGAAAGGAAACCTTGAAAGGAAAAGTCCAAGAGCGTTGAGAATTAAAGTTGTCTCGATGATTGTGGAAAGCATCAAGAAAGCTCAAGAGGAAGATTCCAAGAAGAATGACCGAAAAGAAGAACGTTTGGGCAAAACGTTGGAGTTCGGTATAAACAGTCAAGGACTGAAGGTATTCCAAGATCGGATTTGGGTACCTAAGATAGGAGGAATAAGAGATCTTCAAATGGACGAAGCGCACAAGACCATGTACTCGATTCATCCCGGTAGCACTAAAATTTATAAGGACCTAAAACCTTACTACTGGTGGTCGACGATGAAGCTCGATGTTGCGAAGTATGTGGTCAAGTGTGTAACATGTGCAAGAGTTAAGGTACACAATCAAAAACCGTATGGGACTTTAGAACCTTTAGCGGTACCCATGGGTAAATGGGAAGACATCACCATGGATTTTGTTACTAAACTGCCCAGAACGAAGAGCGGTCACGACATGATTTGGGTGGTCGTGGATCGTTTGACAAAGAGTGCACACTTCATAGAAGCCAACGAAAGGTGGTCTACGGATAAGATCGCAAATGCTTACGTGAAGGAAGTGGTAAGACTTCACGGTGTACCTCTATCGATTGTGTCGGATCGCGGTAGTCGTTTCACGTCACAGTTTTTGAGAAGTCTACAAGAGGAATTGGGTACGAAGTTGTTTTTGAGTATAGCTTACCATCCGCAGACCGATGGTCAGAGCGAAAGAATGACTCAAACCCTTGAAGATATGCTGAGAGCATGTACCCTAGATTTCCAAGGTAACTGAGATGAGCACTTACCTTTGGTAGAGTTTTCCAACAATAACAGTTTCCACTCGAGCATCAAGATGACACCTTATCAAGCATTGTATGGACAGAAGTGTCATGTGCCGTCTTGTTGGCTTGAGGCCGGAGAGAAGCAGTTTATGGGCCCTGAGATAGTCCATGAGACTACTAAGAAGCTGAAGGTGATTAAGGAAAGAATGTTAGCTGCTCAGGATTGTCAAAAGAGCTATGCTGACAAGAAAAGACGACCGATGACCTTCGAAGTTGGGGATTTTGTTTTGCTAAAAGTCTCACCGTGGAAGGGACTTATAAGATTCCGGAAACGAGGAAAACTGATTCCAAGGTTTATTGGACCATTCAATGTTCTTCAGAAGATTGGGAACCAAGCTTACAAGCTCGAATTACCCAAAGAACTAGATGGTATTCATAACACCTTCCATGTGTGCTATTTGAGAAAGTTCACGAGAGAAGTTCCCGTCATAATTCCAATCTCAGAGTTAAGGATGGATGAGAATAAGAGGCTAATCGAAGAGCCCGAGCAATCGTTGACCGTAAGACTAAGAAGTTACGATGCAAGATGGTCGACTTAGTGCTAGTCCGATGGAAACATTCGAATGGGCCGAATCTCACTTGGGAAATAGAGAGTGACTTGATGACTCGCTATCCGCATCTGTTTGATGACGCATGATTCCGGGACGGAATCATCCTAAGGGGGAGATAATTGTAACGCCCACGTTTCAGGGCTAAGCATTAGTCGATGATGTAATAGTCCAGGTCAACTATTGTAACTCTTTTTGAAGTAATAAAGATGAACTACTTCAGTATTATGTGAGTTATGTGCATTTGTTTGCTTATTACTTATTTATAAATGTATAATAAATAAAGGATAAAAATAAGCGTCAAAATTAAAGTGTGAGATAAATCTGATATCTTTACATAAAGTTGTACTGGTCGAAACAAGGATTCTATATATATAAATAACGCCGAAATCCGAGTTATAACGAAGATGTTACGACCCGTCGATGTTTCACGACGAAACCGGCACGACACCAGCAAGCGTAAATAGTGAATTTACGATAGAAAATTTTTTGGCCTTAGTAATCTAAATGAAAGTCGTAGAATAAGTTAAACTGAGAGCGTCCATAAAAAGAACGCCCAAATCTGACTTCGTATAAGGTGTTATGAATTTTCTAAGATTTTGCATAACAGTGCATGGCCTGAAACTCGAATTTTAGTTCGAGCGGTTTTTGGCCTACGCAACCTTAATGAGTGTTGAATATCTCATTAATAGGAACTCAACGGTAAAAAGACAGACAAAAATGGAGTCCGTATGAAAGAGTTATGAATTTTTCGCGGTTATTTAACAGTCTAATCACCTCCTACTGTTAAATTTAAAATAGGTCCAGAATTAGCCGATGGAGTCAAGAAGAGAGTTGTAGATCTTGTTTTTACCTACGCATGGTATAAAGAACGTCGAAAACGAAGCTCGTATGCGAAAGTTACGGGGTTTAGAAGTCGGCATGTGTGTTGCT
The DNA here is from genome assembly GCF_002870075.4 of Lactuca sativa. Classification (NCBI taxonomy): domain Eukaryota; kingdom Viridiplantae; phylum Streptophyta; class Magnoliopsida; order Asterales; family Asteraceae; genus Lactuca; species Lactuca sativa. The sequence goes on from NC_056624.2 coordinate 62,692,793, forward strand.
GTAAAAGGGGTGACGTAGCATAATACTGGCCACACACGTTTGGCCACTAGAATGCTGACAAATGGCATGGACTCGTCGAGTAGGTCCTCTGACTTGACGAGTCGAGCTGCCAGCTTCACTATAAATAGAGGTGTCGGGTTCCATTCATTCTTACACCTTCCTAACTTCACTTTCTCTCTTTAGTTTCTCTCTCTAAGCCCCCCCCCCCCCCCCTTAAAGTCTAGGTAAACCCCCTAGCACCCAAAGGAAGCCCAAAGAAAAGAGCCTTTCCGCTTGGGAATGCTGCTGCAGCGAAGACCGGTTTTCGAAAAAACCCGCTGTAAGTGAGCTATGCCTACCCTATCTTTAGTATAGCTTATGTTTCAATATAGTAATGCTATTAAGACCTTATAATGAGTATTTAGGCTATTATTATGAGTTATATAACTGTTTTTATAATGTTTTTTAACCACTCGCGATACGTGGAATCCAGTTTGGAGGGCCGCTTGGGTTGCTGGATTCAGAAATGCTATATGCCAAAATGATCCTGCCCTCCAGTGTTTCATCTCTGGCCCCTGTCTGTACATAGTAGGTGAAGAGTATTGTTTAACATTTATATAATAGTAATAATAGTTAGACTATTTATTAGTCTCGGTGAATATAAGACTAAACTCTAGTGGTAATGGTACTAGGTTTTGTCTGAGGGAAATTGTTTTAAATGTAACGAAGTGCTATCCGAGTACCGAGTCACCACCTTTACAGGTGAGTGCAAAGTTACTTTCATCTTACACATAGATACAAAGTATTGTGTGTGTGTATATATATATATATATATATATATATATATATATTACGTGCTATGTGTGCTTATTATATGAATACTTGCTGTCTATGTTGGATGAATGACTTTTATACACATTTTAAATGATTTAAACTGTATATGTATTTTATATCTACAAAAATGTTGGGGTAAAACATTGGTAGATGTAATAGACGATGTGTGATAAAATGATGAGAGGCCTCGATGTTGTTGGTGATCAAATCATCTAGCATAGTATAGATGACGACCACAGACTGTGACATCCCCAAAATCACGGCCAGAAAAGACCGATTTTGTTTATGCTTTATAAAAATCAGAGTACTTCATTTTATAAAAAGGTTGCGGAATTTGTTCCCAGAAAAACATGGTAAATACGTTATTAAAACATTTTCGAAGAAACGTATTTATTTCATTTTAAAATGTTTGGGATGTCATCGTTAATACCAAAACATAAGCATAAACAGAACTTACAATGATTTACACTAGTGATCTACATCTCTTTTAAATCTCTCAGTGTAATGTCACTTCACTTCGTCACCTGTGATATACATAAACTGAGTGGGTCAGGTTGGGAAACCTGGTGAGTACATAGGGTTTTCAACCCACAATAATATAATTATTATGTTCAATCAAACAATCAACCCAATTACTCATCCCCATTATCTTCTTTACTCTTTAAGGATTTAACCTAAGAGTCATCTATCCTGCATTCGTCTATTCCGAAGTCCCTTACTTCCAGGGTTATGGGACTGGCACTAAATCCATAGCTGCCAATGTTCGTTCATAAAGCACTAATTCCATAGCTGCTATAGTCTATTCATCGGGTACTAAATCCATAGCTACCAGTCTTTATCTAATAGGTACTAAGTCCATAGCTACCAATGTTCAACAGGTACTAAGTCCATAGCTACCAATTCCTACAGGTACTAAATCCTTAGCTACCAGTGTCTAACTAATAGGTACTAAGTCCATAGCTACCAATTCCCAACAGGTACTAAATCCATAGCTACCAACGTCTAACTAATAGGTACTAAGTCCATATCTACCAATTCCCAACAGGGACTAAATCCATAGCTACCAACGTCTAAAAGGTACTAAGTCCATAGCTACCGGTGTTTGTCCCATAGGCACTAAGTCTATAGCTGCCAATGTATACTCACGTCATCTTTTATCTCTCATCATTCATCTACCCATCTCATACCCAACATTTTCGTATATATAAAATACGTATACAGTTTAAGTCCTTTAAAACATGTATAAAACGTTCAACCAGCATAGACAGCAAGTATTCAGATAATGTGCACACATAGCACGTAGTTTATATAAAATACTTCATATCTATGTGTAAGATGAAAGGGACTATGCACTCACTTGAAAGGTGGTGAGTCGGCACTCGGACAGCACTTCGTTACTCTTAAAACAATTATCCCTTGACGAAACCTAGTATCATTACCACTAGAGTTTAGTCTAACGCTTGACGAGACTAATTTAATAGTCTAGCTATTATTACTATTATATAAGCGTTAAATAACACTCAATATAACTCATAATAATAGCCTAAATAATTATTTTAAGGTCCTAACAATGTTACTATAATTAAATAAAATCTATATTAAATATACTATAGGCGTAGCTCACTTACAGCAGGTTTTTATTAAAAACCGGGCTTCGCTGGAGCAGCGTTTCCGAGCCGAAAGCTTTTCTTCTCGGAGCCGTCGGGCGCTCCGGGGCTCTCTTCTCGTGCTAGGGAGGTTCCGTAGACTTGGGAGGGGTTTAGGGAGGCTAGAGAGAAGTTAGAGAGAGAAAGAAAGGCTTATGGTGTGAAGAAAATATGAGGAGTTCACCCTTGTATTTATAGGAAGTGTATAGTAAAGTAGTCTCCAAGCTTCGTCCGTAACTTTTGCATACGAGCTCCGTTTTTGTCTGTCTTTTTACTGTTGAGTTCCTATTAATGAGATCTTCAACTTTCATTTAGACCTCGTTGGCTAATTCTCATTCTATCTCGGATTTACAAAACTGTATCAAATTCGCCGCGCTCGAAAAGTAGGGACTAAGCTTCGTCCATAACTTTCGCATACGAGCTCCATTTTTGTCTGTCTTTTTACCGTTGAGTTCCTATTAATGAGATCTTCAACTCTCATTTAGACCTCGTTGGCTAATTCTCATTCTATCTCGGATTTACAAAACTATATCGAATTCGCCGCGCTCGAAAAGTAGGGACTAAGCTTCGTCCATAACTTTTGCATACGAGCTCTATTATCGACGTTCTTTATATCCACGCGTTGGTATTTATGAGTACTACAACTTTCATTTAGATCCCGTCGGCTAAAAATCGACCGATCTAAAATTCAGATTTCGGGCTGTGCACTGCTATGCTAAATCTTAGAAAAATCATAACTTCCTCATACGAAGTCAGATTTGGGCGTTCTTTTTATCGATGTTCTTAGTTTAACATATTCTACGACTTTCGTTTAGATCGCTAAGGCTAAATCTCGCTCTATCGTAAATTCACTATTTACGCTTCCCGGTATCGTGCCAGTTCCGTCGCGAAACTTCAACGGGTCATAACTTCTTCGTTATAACTCGGTTTTCGGCGTTCTTTATATGTACGAAAACCTTGTAAAATACTCTACAACTTGGTTAAGATTATTTATTCTAAATAATCTTTTGTCGAAAAGTCGTTTTCGACCCCTATTGCCTCTAATTTGACTAGCCCATATTTGCGGGCGTTACAATTATCTCCCCCTTAGGATGATTACGTCCCGGAATCATCAACGAAACATGATCGTATAATGACTCCATACGTCATCTCTTCATCCTAGGTAATATTTATAACTTCTACATTCCTTCAATTCTATCTCTTAAACTCATTGACTGTAAGAGTACTCGATCGTGCACCTGCTCTCTACCTCAGGTTAGACTCCAAATTATGACCTTCAAGTCACAATCTCGATCCTTGCTGGATATGGACTTGAGATAAGTTCTTTTATTACTACTATAGATCGATGTGTCATATTCTAATGACCTATCATCGTATGTTGCAACACTTAGACTTAGGTCTCTTAGAGTTAAATTCTAAAACAGACTATGCCTTCCTTCATGTTCTAATGTGATATAATCACACTTTAACATTAGGCATTTCTAGCCACCAACTTCTTTAACAACGAGTGCGATACTTCTATTGATCGCTTTGATTTCAACCGTTTGGTTTAAGTCAGACGCTACATCAAACTTGGTTCTCTGAACCACACAACATACTCATCGTAGTCGGACTCGATTCGATATGACCACTAGGGTCGTAATATCAACAATCTTCTTAGTCATTACTGAAACGATGGTAACAACACACTTGAATAAAACGAAATCAATTACTAGCTTCTTGGTAACCTTGTGACTTTCCCTGATCCAAGTGTGAGTCCTGTGCTTCCGGTAGTATAGGCCTCTACTACCATTCACACCTACTCATACTCGTCCCAAGTATTGTCTCGCAGTTTCCCAAGTCACCATGCAGCAAATCATACAATCATTCAACACATCAGATAACAAAACGAAGGTTTTATATTAATTCTTGAAACGATTACATAGGTGTTCAAGTTCACCCTAGACTATGCCTCTACTAGGCTACATCATACGAAACTATGGCTACTGCATAATCCGATCTTCGGGTAAGAAGTCCTCATTCTTGATTCCTCGCATGGTTTTCTGCTTCGTCGAGGATCATGTGAAATGCCCTTGGCCTTGGTGGCGTTTCTGGTCTTACTGCTTTATTTTTCTTTGGGCAGTCTCTGGACATATGCCCCTTGCCTCCACATCCGTAGCATACTTTATCATCATGTGTGCAGTCTTTGGAATAGTGGCCAGTCCTCCCACACTTGTAACAAGTCACTTCTTCATTGCACTTCCCACCATGCTTCTTCTTGCATCTATCACACCATCTTGCTTCACCTCCATCTGCTCCTCCAAGTTTTGAGAATTTTCTTTCCTTGTTCGACCTCGAAGATCCCTCAAACTTTCGCTTCTCTCCTGCCTTATCTTTTTCTAGACCCTTTTCTCTTATCTGGGCCTCTACGTTCTTAGCTGCCCTAACAGCTGCTTTCAAGGTAGTTGCCATTTTGACCATTGGGCCAAAGTCAGTGGGCAGTCCGTTAGCAAACCTATCAATCTTGGAGAGTTCAGTAGGCACCAAGTAGGGAAATAGCTTCATCCTCTCGGTAAATGCGGTGGCATACTCATCAACACTCATCTCCCCTTTCTTCAGGTTCTGAAACTCGTTGTTCAGGTCTATCAAATCTACCTCCGAGCAGTACTGCATTTTCAACTGTTCCAAAAACTCTTCCCACGACATCCTTAAGGCTTCTCCTCGTGGCATCGTATCTGCCAATATCTTCCACCAGCTCAAGACTCTAGTTTTCAGTTGTCTTACTGCAAAGACAGTCTTCTGTTTCTCATTACAGCTGCAGCTCTCAAACACCATCTCCATCTCAGAGATCCAATCCATAATCTCAACCGGCTTTGGGCTTCCTGAGAGGCTTGGTGGTTTCGCACCCAAGAAATTCTTGTACATCCGCCCATCCTTGTTGTTTCTCCCTTCTGGGCCATCCCGTTGCTCACCTTGAGTCCCAACTTGACTCACTTGGCGGCTGTAGTTCCCTTCCTCAGATTGCTCGGGAATCAGTTCGGGTTGCTCAATGAGCATAGTAGGTTCGTCCCTATTCAACATCCGTCTCATTTCTTCCCTTTGTTCAGCCAACATAGCCCGAATCATAGCTTGAACTCCAGCCATGGTGACTGGCTCAGGCACAACTTCTTCTACAACAGGTATTTGCTGAACCACTGGGGGTTGGTTCCTGTTCCCATTTGCGTTTACATTTCCGCTACGGGTCCTTACCATCTCGATCTATACACCGAATAAGGTGAATTTAGACCTTTACTTGACGTTTAAATCATCCTTATCACTCCGAAACGTTTACATGCTATTTCTAATACCGTAGTCGTACGTTTAGAATCCTAAACACATAAGGTTTCCAGATCCGGTCGGCAACAGACCATAGATCCGAACAATTAACAACATATCATGCACAAAGCATTTATCACATAAAAGCATTTTAGGCACAATTCCTAAAATAAGCTAGTGCTCACACCTCACAATCATCGCTTAGCATTCTAAGTTTAAGTCTAGAAATAAATCCATATTCCTAGTTCGCTTAAACTAATGCTCTGATACCAACTGTGACATCCCCAAAATCACGGCCAGAAAAGACCGATTTTGTTTATGCTTTATAAAAATCAGAGTACTTCATTTTATAAAAAGGTTGCGGAATTTGTTCCCAGAAAAACATGGTAAATACGTTATTAAAACATTTTCGAAGAAACGTATTTATTTCATTTTAAAATGTTTGGGATGTCATCGTTAATACCGAAACATAAGCATAAACAGAACTTACAATGATTTACACTAGTGATCTACATCTCTTTTAAATCTCTCAGTGTAATGTCACTTCACTTCGTCACCTGTGATATACATAAACTGAGTGGGTCAGGTTGGGAAACCTGGTGAGTACATAGGGTTTTCAACCCACAATAATATAATTATTATGTTCAATCAAACAATCAACCCAATTACTCATCCCCATTATCTTCTTTACTCTTTAAGGATTTAACCTAAGAGTCATCTATCCTGCATTCGTCTATTCCGAAGTCCCTTACTTCCAGGGTTATGGGACTGGCACTAAATCCATAGCTGCCAATGTTCGTTCATAAAGCACTAATTCCATAGCTGCTATAGTCTATTCATCGGGTACTAAATCCATAGCTACCAGTCTTTATCTAATAGGTACTAAGTCCATAGCTACCAATGTTCAACAGGTACTAAGTCCATAGCTACCAATTCCTACAGGTACTAAATCCTTAGCTACCAGCGTCTAACTAATAGGTACTAAGTCCATAGCTACCAATTCCTAACAGGTACTAAATCCATAGCTACTAACGTCTAACTAATAGGTACTAAGTCCATAGCTACCAATTCCCAACAGGTACTAAATCCATAGCTACCAACGTCTAAAAGGTACTAAGTCCATAGCTACCGGTGTTTGTCCCATAGGCACTAAGTCTATAGCTGCCAATGTATACTCACGTCATCTTCTATCTCTCATCATTCATCTACCCATCTCATACCCAACATTTTCGTATATATAAAATACGTATACAGTTTAAGTCCTTTAAAACATGTATAAAACGTTCAACCAGCATAGACAGCAAGTATTCAGATAATGTGCACACATAGCACGTAGTTTATATAAAATACTTCATATCTATTTGTAAGATGAAAGGGACTATGCACTCACTTGAAAGGTGGTGAGTTGGCACTCGGACAGCACTTCGTTACTCTTAAAACAATTATCCCTTGACGAAACCTAGTATCATTACCACTAGAGTTTAGTCTAACGCTTGACGAGACTAATTTAATAGTCTAGCTATTATTACTATTATATAAGCGTTAAATAACACTCAATATAACTCATAATAATAGCCTAAATAATTATTTTAAGGTCCTAACAATGTTACTATAATTAAATAAAATCTATATTAAATATACTATAGGCGTAGCTCACTTACAGCAGGTTTTTATTAAAAACCGGGCTTCGCTGGAGCAGCGTTTCCGAGCCGAAAGCTTTTCTTCTCGGAGCCGTCAGGCGCTCCGGGGCTCTCTTCTCGTGCTAGGGAGGTTCCGTAGACTTGGGAGGGGTTTAGGGAGGCTAGAGAGAAGTTAGAGAGAGAAAGAAAGGCTTATGGTGTGAAGAAAATATGAGGAGTTCACCCTTGTATTTATAGGAAGTGTATAGTAAAGTAGTCTCCAAGCTTCGTCCGTAACTTTTGCATACGAGCTCCGTTTTTGTCTGTCTTTTTACTGTTGAGTTCCTATTAATGAGATCTTCAACTTTCATTTAGACCTCGTTGGCTAATTCTCATTCTATCTCGGATTTACAAAACTGTATCAAATTCGCCGCGCTCGAAAAGTAGGGACTAAGCTTCGTCCATAACTTTCGCATACGAGCTCCATTTTTGTCTGTCTTTTTACCGTTGAGTTCCTATTAATGAGATCTTCAACTCTCATTTAGACCTCGTTGGCTAATTCTCATTCTATCTCGGATTTACAAAACTGTATCGAATTCGCCGCGCTCGAAAAGTAGGGACTAAGCTTCGTCCATAACTTTTGCATACGAGCTCTATTATCGACGTTCTTTATATCCACGCGTTGGTATTTATGAGTACTACAACTTTCATTTAGATCCCGTCGGCTAAAAATCGACCGATCTAAAATTCAGATTTCGGGCTGTGCACTGCTATGCTAAATCTTAGAAAAATCATAACTTCCTCATACGAAGTCAGATTTGGGCGTTCTTTTTATCGATTTTCTTAGTTTAACATATTCTACGACTTTCGTTTAGATCGCTAAGGCTAAATCTCGCTCTATCGTAAATTCACTATTTACGCTTCCCGGTATCGTGCCAGTTCCGTCGCGAAACTTCAACGAGTCATAACTTCTTCGTTATAACTCGGTTTTCGGTGTTCTTTATATGTACGAAAACCTTGTAAAATACTCTACAACTTGGTTAAGATTATTTATTCTAAATAATCTTTTGTCGAAAAGTCGTTTTCGACCCCTATTGCCTCTAATTTGACTAGCCCAGATTTGCGGGCGTTACACAAACTCTTCTAGACAGTCCAGTGGAACGTTAGTAGGCTCGCAACCTGTAGGTGTTTGTGAACAATGTGTTCACTAGTGTACTCCATCCCCTCATGGTTGCCTTTAGGACAACTATTGCTGAGGAACCCCCTTGGCAGTAGTGTCCATCCCGATGATGATCCTTAGTCTAGGTCCCTTATGATAAGTGTTTAGGGACGTAATGTGAGGATAACGGTAATGGGTAATCGGGTTATTGTTGGTTGTTGAAAATAATAAAGTTATCTATTGTGGGTTGAAAATCCTATATGCTCTCTAGGCTCCCAAGCCTAAACCACTCAATTTCATGTATTACAGGTAGTGGCGCTCGAGCATAGATGTGATTTTTTGGGATTAGAGATTACGGATATAGGCCTATAAATATGAAATAATGTATAAGGCTTATATTGTACTGTTTATGCTTTTGATCTGTATCGAACATGACATCCCGAGGTTTTTAATGAAATACATTTCTTCAGAAATGCTTTGATAAGTCTTTATCATATTTTGTTTTTGGGAACAAATTCCGCAACACTTTTCTTTAAATTAGTACTCTGATTTTTAAACAAAGCATAAACAAAAATCGGTCTTTTCAGGCCGTGAAAATGGGGATGTCATAAACCGTGGTTCCCGGTAAAATCCAAACTAACAAACCCAAAATTAGGGTTTTCTAATCAAATCACAAAGCAGCTCAGTCCAAGATTTAGTGTTTAGGCCCATTAGAGTTCCACTAGATCGGGCACTGCAGCGGCTCATGGCGACACGCACCATTTCCAATGGTGGTGGTTACTTTTCCGACCAAAACATCGCTCAAACAACATAGTACAACCATCACACACCCAAAATACACAATAAACGCACACACACAGCCACCCACGCGGTGGCAGATGATGGTAGGGAGCGACAGCCACCACCTTACGGTGGTGGTGGATTCTCTTGGTCCTCAGTTGAGCAAACACACACACACACGCTCTTAAACATGAGCTGAACACCGAAGTACACTCAACTCAATCACTTTAGGTGGCAGGTGACGAACGGAAGCACAAGAACGGTGACCCAAGGCCACCGACGACCCCAAACAGCGTCGCATGCACAACAATAACAAAAACGGGAGGATGTGGTGGCGTTTTGACTTACCGGAAGCTTCCCATTCGCACATGCACAATACAACTACAAATCAAGGCTTCAACACTTGGTCCCGGTGGTTTCTTCGACCACCACAATGTTTCCGGCATTATGGTGGCGTTCTCGCTGGCTCCTCCGGCTTCCTTCACGTCTCTGCCAGTTGGTGTCGCAATTACGATGACCGATGGCAAGGCTGGAACAGTAGGGTGGTGCTCGATCACAAAAGGGGCGACGACTAAAGAACATTTCCAAGTTGGTGGCGGCCGGTTAGTCCTTAGGGTTAGGGTTTGTTTAATGGCGCTATATCACACAGGAATGGAAGGCAAGATACTAAAACCCACTCCACACAAACTTGATAGCGAAATGGCAGAACCGGTCCCTCCCATTCACAATTTCTTCATTTTAAATCTGAACTTTACCTTTTAGCCCTTACTTATATAATTCTTTTCATAATAAATCCAAAACTTACCATTTAGCCCCTGTGCCTCACAAATCTTTTCAAATTAAGTCTCAATAACTAACCAACTTCTAAAATTGTATCAGTTGGCTCCCTGACACCAACACCTCGCTAAATATTATTTACTTTAGGATTATTATTCATATTAACCATTATCTATTTATTTATTTAATATATGGGATGTTACAAAATCTATATCGTCAAACCTCCTTCATCACCGACTTCCTGGTTACGACGTCGAAATGGTGGTGCTCTAGTGAAAATGGCAGTTCCGGCAAGATGGTGGTGGTTCGACAGGTAGTGATGGTCCCACATTTGGCGGAGACGGTGACAGGAGGCAACGTGGTCGCTTTATTAAAGAGTGAAGGGGTTGGGTGGGTTAGTAGGAGGGGGTGGATATAATTTTTATTGTTTTTTTAATTAGAAAAGTTGAAAAGTAAATAAAAGAATTCAAAAAAATAAAATATCAAGAGCATAATCGTCATTTTATTTCTTTTAAAAAAAAATTTGGACCAGAACCGCAACAAAAGTTACTTTTTAGACTAGTGGTGCTAATTCAAAACTTTTTGAACAAAACTAACATCTTTTGACAAACTACAAGGACCACATTTGCACTTTTTTCGTTTATAATGATAAAAACGTGTGGTTTCTTTTAACATAAAAAAACAAAAATTATAGGATTTCTTGCATTTAACTCAACAATTTTTCTTTTGCTTTTTAATCTCTTTTACTGTTGATTATAAAAAATTACAAGAACCCTTTATTTTTTTTCACCAAAATAAGAAGAACATCGTGGTAATCCTTAAGGGTAGACGAAGTCGGCATAATGTTTTTTGTTAATTCATAAATGATCATGTTAGATTTTGACTACAAGAAGGCATCGACATATGACGGCTTTGCCAAATGTTAAATTAGAGGTTATTAGGGCTACTACTACATGGATGGTTTGGAGACATCGAAACTCTCGCAAGTTTTTTAAGGAGATACAATTTGAATTAGAAAGAACTCCATTTTTTATTCTATTATTCTTTATTATTTTTCTTGGTTGTATAAAAGAGCTTCCGGTTCTTATATAAATTGGAATGCTTGGATGATTTGCCCCTTGTAAATGAACTCTTTTTTTTTTGTTTTGTTTTTCTCTCTAGCAATTCGCTAGAGTGTGTCTATAAAATTTACATTCGTTTAAAAAAAAATTAAGGCATCGACATAATGTTTTTTGTTAGTTCATAAACGAACATTTTTACCATGAGGCTGATATACGCTTTCTTTGTTAAGAGCATTTATATCTTGAAAACACCTTAAAAATAATACCAAACAAAGATGTAAGGTAGCAATTGGTATGGGATACATGCTTAGACATAACATAACAAGTCTCTTTGAACTTGTGTTTGGTATTACACAACATGAACAAGATAAAAGAAGAGTGATATTGGTTCTAAATATGATCTTGTGAACCAGGCTAATTACATAATAAAAACATTTTTGAATGCCTTTAGCTTTGATGTTAGTTATGAATGCATAATTACACAAGAGATACATTATTCCTAGAAGCAAATATCTCACCTACACCACACAATATGGTGATAAATGATGAATTTTACGGGGAGGTTAATGTTTGCCTCGAATTCATTCCAAAGGTTAGTCATTTTGCTTGCCATCAACGAGCATGGTCTCTCTCTCTCTCTCTCTCTCTCTCTCTCTCTCTCTCTCTCTCTCTCTCTCTCTCTCTCTCTCTCTCTCTCTCTCTCTCTCTCTCTCTCTCTCTCTCTCTCTCTCTCTCTCTCTCTCTCTCTCTCTGAGCGAGGTTTTTGTTTGTTAGAGACCCGATAGCAAGGAAAGGAGATAAAGCTGATGAGTTTTTTTTTTTTTTTTTTTTTCGAGGCGGGGTGGGTTTTTCTAGTTTTTTTAATGAAAAATTAAATATTTTCCTACTACTCATACAAAACAAGGACATGTGAAATCTACTAATAGTTTTGCTTAATCTTTTAACTTGTTTTTTTTATTGTCTTGATGTGGTGAGTATGAGGATAAGTAGAAAAAAAAAAGTAAGACAATATTTGATTTTTTTTTAATTGTTAGAATATGTAAATGGGTAAAAGGAAAAAGAAACAAAATATTAAAAAGGGTAAGATGATCTTTTCATATGACCTAGTAGAGGTGGCAAAAACTAATACGAAACAAAACCTGACACGAAATAAACGGGTTCGGGTATGATATTTCTACCCGTTTAATTAAACGGATTAACACAACACGATACAAAAAATAAACGGACAAGGTTACGGTTGAGAATTTCAACCCGAATATGACTTGAAAATGACTCCTTTATATGTAAGTTTTTTGAATGTTGTAAATAAACTAGAACGACCAAAATCCAAAAAAAAAAAAAAAAAAAAAAAAAAAAAAAACTTTGAATCGACTCGTTTTGTAACATAGATTAAACTTAACCATCTAAGTCAATACTTTTTTTTTTCCAGTTTTCTTTATTATCACCCAAATTACAAAGTCCTCTCAACCATTCTCTCATCCTCATTATCCCTCCCTTCTCCTTCCAACTCATATTCATTTATTTTTGCTCTTTAAACTTACTATAAATTTAACCATAACGCCTCCTAACTATTACATTTCATTTCCACATATCTAAATAATACTCTTTCAGCATGTTCAATATTTCAACCTCACATTCCACGACATATTTTAAGGTATACCCCTAACCTGAAACTCGACACAAAAATAAATAAGTTGACACGACGCGATAAATGGTTTGGATTAGGGTCAAACTATTTCAACCCGTTTACTGTTTGACACCATACGAACCCGACCCGGTTGTCAAGTCTAAGGACTAGGGACCACAAGTGCAGCAAATACAAACCACAAGGACCACACAAGTCAAAGTCCAATATAAGGACCGAAGTTATGAATTAGAGAAACCATAGGGACTAAATGTGTAATTTACTCCTTAGTTTAGTATACCGAAGTCAAAATTCGCCTACAAAAACATCCTGGCACAAACCCCAAAGCATTCGTTCGGTTCATCGCTGTTTCCCTTTGTTTTCGAAAGAGACTCTCTGTTTCCTTTATCACGCAAATCGGAGTTCATTTGATTGGAAAACGTCACTTAGGTTGGTTTAGTTGATTTGATTACCTTTTATGTTTCATGAAATACGTTCGGTATCTTACTTGAATTGTTTTGATTCTATGATTATTTGGTTTTTAAGCTTTGTTGATCAATATGTGTTATGATTGTTGGATAATTGATGTGTTGTTTCTTTAAGTGTTTCGATTATTTAGGGTTTGTTTGAATTTGATGTGTTAGCTTCATGAGGTTCTGATTACAAGAAGGCATCGACATAACATTTTTTGTTGGTTCATAAACGAACATTTTTACCATGAGGCTGATATACCCTTACTTTGTTAAGGGCATTCATATCTTGTAGAACAGCTAATCAGATTGTATATACTGTTTATCCCTCTGCTTGTTTTTTTTTCCTTCTGTTTACCAGTCTTGTATGATTATGTGGAATTTTTCATTTACCAACAATGTTGTTTTGTCTTTTGCAAGTGTAGGAGTGCCTACGACAAAGAGACTGAGTAGAAACCTTAATCATGAGTTATGATGATGCATCTAGCAGTATGACTATCAAAACTGATGATGTGGGACCTTGGTCATATCTCAACCATGATGTGCTTTTGTTAGTTATGATGAAACTGGGAGTTGTTGATTTTGTTGCATTCAGTGGAGTTTGCAAGTTATGGAGACCAGTAGCACTCGGTAACTGGAAAAGATTTATGGTTTCCAAACCACCAATGCTGATGAATATCTCTGATAGTATTAATAAGGATTGGCAATGCTGCCTAGAGGACCATGAAAGAAGAAAGTTCAAAACCACACTAACGCATTCTGCTGGAATGTGTTATCTTGGATTAAGTTGTGGTTATTTGGTCTTGATCAGGGAGGAAACCAAGGACTTTTGGCTTGTGAATCTTATCACTAGACATGAGCTTCATTTCCCTCCTGCCCCTTGGGTGTGTTCTTCTGAACCAGTCGGCTCGTTTATCCTTGTATTTTCACCTTCAATATCTAAATTGGTGTTTGTTATGTTAGTCAAGAAGCAAATATGGTTTTCTATAGCGGATGAGGGAACATGGAATCGTGTCTCAACTTTCGACTTAAAGTTTTATAAGGATTTACATGCTTTTAACGGGAAGATATATACTTTACACTCTCATAATAATCATTTATGTGAACTAACACTCAATCCTGAGCCCAAAGTGACGTTACTGAAAACCAAGCATTTTGTGTTAGATAAGGTTCTATTTTTCCCGCAGCTTGGCCTGGGAAATTGTGGTGAAAACCTTTATATGATGGATTGCTCAATATATGATGATGTGATCAATGTTTATAAACTAGACTTTGGTGAAATGGAATGGGTGCCTTTTCAAGATACAGGAGAGGAACATGGTTTCTTTGTGGGCTACGTTTTTGATCATGTTGCTGCTGTAAAACCAGAGTTGTGGGCTGACCCTTGGTCACACTACCCAAGATATGATGTTGGTAATGGAGGTGGAAATGGCAGATATTTTCCTTATAGTGGGGGGTGGTATTTCCCGCATGAATGTTTGAATGCTAATCTCTTAGATGAATCATCATGACTTTTTACCACTCTTATTTTTCAATATGTTGAGAACAGTTGTTGATGAATTTGGTTTTTGCAATTTATGTTTTTGTTATCAAGTGCACATTCATGTGGCTAATGCATCTGGTTTAATTCATATCAAATTTTTAGTTTTATCTTTTAGCCTTTTTATGATTGAGATGATGGTGCCTTTTTATGGATGGGGTGTTATAGTCCTTTTTTCTGATACTTGTTGAAAATCCTACAGATTATTAACATACCATGGTGAATGCCATCGATACCGTGGCTCTTCTCTAGAATTTCATTTTTTTCATTGTGGTTCAGTTATAGCTTATTAGAGTCCGAAGTAGGCTGAACAGCTATATTTTGCAACAAGAAAGTTTCCTTGTATGACAAGCTACCTGTTAGTGATTTTAGGTGACAATCACTAACAATAATTTTAGAGGGTGTTTGACTTAGCTTCTCACAGCCAAAAGTCCTTTTTGTAAAAGAAAAAAAAAAAGATGTTTGGCAAACTAATAACTTTAGATTTAATACAAGAAAAAACAACTTTTTGGAAAAGTCACAAAATCTTGACTTTTTGTAACTTTTTGGAAAAATTCTTTTGAGCTTTTAAAAGCTAAGCCAAACAAGCCCTTAGTGTCACCAGATCATGTTGATGTTTCTTTGTGTTCTTGGTTGAGGACTTTAAGTGCTTTAAGACTTTTGGCCTAATTATGCTTTGTATGTATGATCTTTTTATGCATGAGAGTTAGGTTGTCTGTTATTGAAACATCTATGCTTTTGTCTCTCATCTTGAATGTATGTGGTCCTTCGACTCAAATCTATCTTGCAGTATTTGTTAATTTCTTGAATTTTGGTCACAAACATATAGATGTTTCTTGATATATCAAGGAGTATCTATTTACATGTGTAACCATCGTTAATAGTGTTTAAATGTGCCGACTTGTCCTTAAAATTTGAATTGACATGTTCTTTTATAGAGTTTATGATTTGAAAACAGAAAAGTCCGTCGAGTTCCATGCATAAGTATGTGTACCAACTTGCTCATAGTTATGGTTGTTATCAAATTATTTGGACGTAGGTGGAGCTTGATGTAGTTGCAAGCCAGTCACTTCAAGATAATAACTTTTGATTAAAGTCTAAAATTTGAATGCTTCTGTTAAATTTAAGAAGAGCTATATATTGTGGATTTTGTGATTATTGAGTATTATGATATGATGTCTAAATGGTTTAAAAATATGAAAGAAGTGTTTATATTTGTGGGAAGAACATAATATTTTGTGTCGAGTATTATGATATTGGTCCTATGATATTGGTGCCTGAATGGTTTAACTACTTAGTCTTGATTTCACAGGTGAGATTGTCTATATGAATAACTGAAAGTTTCATCTTTTTATGGTTTTCGAAATCATTTTATTCAAAATCATATTGCACTTTCATTACATTTATCTAAAACGATGATTTCTGTAAGATTTTTTGCCAAGTGTTTTTGTTGCTATGTCATTTTTAACATGATGGTACGGTCATTTTATATGTAATTTAGTTATACATGACAAATAGCTTTTTGATACACACTCATAATCAAGAAGCTACATGTAATTTAGTTATACATGACAAATAGCTTTTTGATACACACTCATAATCAAGAAGCTACATGTAATTTAGTTATACATGACAAATAGCTTTTTGATACACACTCATAATCAAGAAGCTACCAAGTCGGTGATAACAATTCTTTTTTGTTTTTTCCTTTGACGTCTGATGTTTTAAAGAAGGTATTGAATAACAAAGCTTCAATAGATTTTTTTTTGTGGTTTCAGTTGTGTTAATCTATTGCTATTACTATTATTTTATAAATTAGAGTATACAATCTCTTAGTAAATAAGATAAAAACTAAAATCATCTGATAGTTTATTTATTTATTTATTTATTTTTGCAAATACTATACTTCAATTAAAACTTTAGAAAAAATAGCAATGTACTTCAAAATAGGATGTTATAATAAACAACTCAATCTATATTGCTCCAAATGCATTGTCTATAGAAAAAAAATTAACAACTTTATATGAATAATGTAACTACAATTGAGTAGATTTGTGGAGAACCAGATACTCACGGGAGAAATAAATTTAAAAGAAAGTGTCCAGATAATTCAAATACTTATTCACCTGTTGCCTCTACATTCCTTTTTGGTAGGTACCTTCCGGCTCCTCTCCGTGAAGATAATATGAGATAGGTGTGTGTGGTTTGGTGGGCCTTAAATTTTGATTTTGGTAAGATATTTTGTCAGTCTCTTAATACATGCAATTAAATGAACCAGAAGAGTAAAATGTAAATGATATTGTATGACTACGTACGGATGAAAATGATTAATGTACCAGACAAAAAAACAAGAAAGGAATGGAAAAACAGTTTTTATGCCTTATAATAAAAAATATTAAAAAGGATAAGATGATTTTTGACAAAACTTCAAAAATGGTCCCTGTGGTTTTCGAAAATATCAAGTTTAGTCCCTAAGTTCAAAAAATCTCACAAATCGTCCCTGTGGTTTCAAAACTTTTGACATTTGGTCCTTCCGGCTCACTTTGTTACCATTTAGCCGTTAAGTCAGGGGCATTTTTGTCATTTCATTACGCAGGGACCATTTATGAGGTTTTCTATTACTTTTTTTAAATAAATAAATAAATTTAATATGCAAGGGTCCCACCTCTCTCTCTCTCTCTCTCTCTCTCTCTCTCTCTCTCTCTCGTTTATGCCAGATAACCAAAAGCATCAACTTCATCTTCATTTTATATCTGGTATCCAAAATCAAAACTTGGAAACTAAAAACACAAGATTTGGAGGTGCTTAGATGGCTTGTACCTTGATTGTTATTCCCATGGAAAACCACTGCCACTCCATCACCCAACTATATGTAATTTCTAGCCATGGACCATCGTATGACCTTCCTCCACAGTTAAAGCAATTTGCTTGAATATAATTAGAAAAAAGTGAACCCAGGATCAAATATTTCATATGGGTTTAAAATCCCCCGACTCCATAGTTGCATCTGGATCTAAATTTGTTATTAGAGATTGCATTTTGTGTCTAAATCGTCGTACACGGAGGTTCCGAAGGGGAAGAGAAGGGGGAGGATGGTGTTCGGTGTTGGGTTCGATGATGATGATGATGATGATGATGTTCATGGAGGTTCAACAAGAAAAATAGATAGACACGTACCAAGAGCAAGCTCTTGATGTGTGTGGTTTATCTAAACTGATGTTGACAACAGTAGTAGCGAGGGAAGGAGGAGCAAAGCAGTTCAACAACAAGTAGGGGTGTTCGACTGTTGATGCTCGACAAGAAGAGCGAACAAATTGAGGGAATCAGTTTTCCGGTGGCTCCCCTTTTGGCTGTTAAGCCTTGTCGTCGGAGTTGTGGCTTCAAGAGATGCAGTGATGGATCAAGAAACAACAGGGGTGTTTTTGGATATCTTATTGACGAGAAGGATCAAAAGGACCGGTTTCTACAGAGGTTTCCACAGAGGGATAATTTGGATCTCAACCCGCCCCTATATTTTCTAGGACGAAAATGGACATATGAGAGAGAGAGAGAGAGAGGTAGGACCCTTGAATATTAAATTTATTTATTTATTTTAAAAAAAAAGTAATAGAAAACCTCATAAATGGTCCCTGGTTAATGAAATGACAAAAATGCCCTTGACTTAACGACTAAATGGTAACGGAGTGAGCCAGAAGGACCAAATGTTAAAAGTTTTGAAACCACAGAGACGATCTGTGAGGTTTTTTGAACTTAGGGACTAAACTTGATATTTTCGAAAACCACATGGACCATTTTTGAAGTTTTGTCATGATTTTTTTTAGGACTATGGACGACAAGTACAAAACAGGTCAAAGTCCAATACTAGGACCAAAGTTGTGAATTTTGGAAAGCCATAGGGATCAAATATGTAATTTACTCCTTAGCTTAAAATTTAACGAAGACAAAATTCCCAAAACGCGGTATTCGCTATTCCCTTTTGCCACGCTATCTCACCCTCACCCTCGATCTTTTGATTCTCTTTCAAATCGGAGTTTATTTGATCGGGCGTCACTCAGGTTAGTTTAGATGATTTGGTTATCTTTATGTGTTTCATGAAATGCATTTTGAACCGTTTACTAATTTGAGTTTCGTTTGTTGTGATAAGTATTCATGTTACCTGAAATGTTTTGATTATGTCATCATTTGGTCTTTAAGTTTTTTTGATTATATATGATGGCTGATGATAGTTGGATAATTGATGTAGTGTTTCTTTTAATTGATTTAGGGTTTGTTTGAATTTGTTACTGTTGCTCCGGATTACAAGAAGCATAAACATAGGAAAAAGGCTTAGGGTAAAGAAAGATATCGCTGTAGTCAGAACTTTTTTTGGCTCATAAAGGAACATTTTTACCATGTGGCTGAATAGCTGATCTACTCTTTCGTTGTTAAGTAAACCGGTAATTAGATTGTATATGATGTAGTTTGTAATTATTTTGTGTTTGTTATCACATGCGGATCCTGTTCATTTTCGTTATTATTCTCTTTTACTGTTTACAAGTGTTGTAATATTACGTGCAATTTGCATTTTACCAAGAATGTTTGTTTTGTCTATTGCAAGCTTCGGAATGGATATGACAAGGAGAGTGACTAGAAACCAGAATAATGATGATGCATCTAGCAGTGAGACTATCAAGACTGATGATGTGGGACCTTGGTCATATCTCAACCATGATCTGCTTTTATTAGTTATGATGCAACTGGGAGTCATCAATTTTGTTGCATTCAGTGGAGTTTGCAAATCATGGAGATCAGTAGCACTCAGTAACAGGAAATGTTTTATGGCATCCAAACCACCAATGCTGATGAATATCTCTGATAGTATTAATAAGGATTGGCAATGCTGCCTAGAGGACCATGAACGAAGAAAGTTCAAAACCACACTAATGCATTCTGCTGGAATGTACTGTTGTGGATTTACTTGTGGTTACTTGATCTGTTCAGGATAAAAACCAAGGACTTCTGGCATGTGAATTTAATCACTAGACATGAACTTTTTTTCCCTCCTGCCCCTTGGGTGTCTGATTATGTATCAGGCATCGCGTTTGTTCTTGTATTTTCACCTTCAATATCTAAATTGGTGTTTGTTATGTTAGCCAAGAAGCAAATATGGTTTTCTATAGCGGATGAGGGAGCATGGAATTGTGTTTCATCCACTTTCGACTTCAACTTTTATAAGGATTTACATGTTTTTAAGGGGAAGATATATACTTTAAACTCTAATAACGGTCATTTATGTGAACTCGTACTCAATCCTGAGCTTAGAGTGACGTTACTTGAAACCAACAATCTTCTGGATGATCTGAACATATTTTCCCTGCGGCTTGTAAGTTGTGGTGAAAACCTTTACATGATTTTGATGGAAGGATTATTCAGAGATGAGATCAATGTTTATAAACTAGACTTTGGTGAAATGGAATGGGTGCCTTTTCAAGATACAGGAGACGAACTTGGTTTCTTTATGAGCCAAGTGGGTCATAGTGCTGCTGTGAAACCAGTGTTGTGGGCTGAGCCTTGGTCACACTACCCGAGATATGATGTTCCGAATGGAGGTGGACGTGGCAGGTTTTTTCCTGCAGATGAGGTGTGGTATTTCACACATGAATGTCTGAATGTTAATCTCTTAGATGAGTCATCATAACTTATTACCTCTCTTATTTTTGTATATGTCGAGAACCATTGGTGGTGATTTTGTACTTTGCAGTTTATCTTCTCATTATCAGCGGCACAACTATTATTTATATTTATCTCCTGTGATATGGTGTCATCTTTTGCTTTGAAATGTGTGGCTGATGCATATTGCTTAATTCATATCCAATTTTTGGTTTTATCTCTTAGCCTTTTTATGATTTAGATGATGGTGCTTTTTATGGGTGCGGTATTATAGTCATTTCCTTTGATACCTGCTAAAATTCTTTTCACTTTTGGAGGCCCTGAGATTATTAATGCTCCATGGTCAATTATAACTTATAGGAGAATTTTAAGACGAGTGTAAAAGTAGATACTTTTCTGTGCTCAAATCCAATTTTCTATCTTGATTAATAAATGTGCACAAGTTCAAGCTCATATCACTACAAAAAATATGTCATTTAGTGGCACACAAAATGTGCCACTAAAAACCCAAAATAATGGCACTAAAGGTTTCTTAGACAATCCGCGTCGCACATAATATCTGCCACTAGAATTGCTTCATCCTAAACCCTTTAGTGACACTTTTAGTTTTTATCGCTGCAGTTACTTAGGCTTTTAGTGACACTTTTTTATTTGTCACAGCGGAATAAAAGTTTTTTGTGGCACATATTTTGTGCCGTTGAATCCTCATTCAATTTAAAAATTCATGCTACTTTTAGTTACACACTTTAAGATTTTAGTGACACTCTTTTATTTGCCATAATAATAAAAAATATTTTGTGGTACATTTGACTCTTGTAAATACTCATGGGATTTTATCATTTAGGCTATTTATATATACAAAATTTTTATCTATAATATAAATTAAATAAAAAAATGATAAACTGTATCAAGTAGAAAATAATAAAAATTTCATTGTTTTCATCAATATTTTTGCCTTTTTGAATTAAATATGTCTAAATATGGAATTAAATACGATACTATTTTTGTCCCGTATTAATAGTCTATTTTTCTTTTGGTTAACCTATCATGAAATTAAATACAATAAAAAGATAGAATTAAATGCAACAAAAAACATAGAATTATTTAATGTTTTCTTAATCTGTATGTTTTTTGTCCGTAAACAATAATTTTGAGAACGATAGAATATATATACACACACATATATATATAAACCGAAATGGAGTAGTGATCTAAACCCGTACCATATATATGCCCTATACAGGGCCACCCCTGCCTATAAATTAAAGAAGGGATAATGACTTGAAAATGTAATAAACTTTCGACTTTATTCACATGTAGTCACTAAACTTTTTTTCATTATCTATTTGTCACTGAACTATTGAAACTATTCATATGTTATCCTTATAACCGGTAACAGCCGGTCATAAGCGTAAAATGTTAACAGTTTCAATAGTTTATTAGCAAATAGATAATGAAAAAAAGTTTAGTGACTAAATATCAACAAAGTTGAAAGTTCGTTTCCCTCTCAAATTATCTTAATATTATACCCCGAAAAAGGTATAAAAAAAAGAAAAACGAAACCAATATTATATGTATAAGTTTTATGTTATAAAACTATACAATATTATATGTATAAAAATTATCCTAATATTTGTATCAATTTTGTGTTATAAAATTATACAACATATAAATTGACATACATTAAATCATATATGTTGTTTATAAAAGAATAGATACATACATTGAAACAGTATATATGTTGTTATACTTCATGTATTGACATACATCATATTAGTATATTTACTATTAAAAAGGATATTGAAATTTTCATATTACACACAACCTACGTTTAGAAGTATTTTTAATATTATTACTCTTTTCAATTTTTCTTATGTAACTTGTGTTAACATACATATATATATATATATATATATATATATATATATATATATATATATATATATATATATATATATATATATATATATATATATATATATATAAAGTTGAAAACATACATAAAGTTAAACACATACATACGGTCAAATATATAGATACATAAATGGTTCATATTATATTATAGTTTCAAAAGTAACCTCGTATGTAAAAAGTTATTATATGAATTATCCCTCGTTAGTTAGAAATTTTTTATTTTAATTTTTTTATTCGTTTTAATGATTGTATTTTAAAAATAAAATGGTATAATATTAAATTGTCTGTGAGTTTAAAGCGTCTTATTTTCATTTAAGAAGAAAAAAATGATTAAGAACAATATGATATTTTTACTTTAAACATACACAAAATAGTTTTTCTTGACCAGTTTTATACAGGAAACACACAGAGTCTAATATAAACTGAATCTATCCAACGAACTAACCACCATCTGAGAGAGTAAAAGAAGTTGATTCTTTAATGAAACTAAGCAGCAACATCAATTTTAAATTTGTTATCAATAACTATTGGATTACATAAAGGATGTCGTCTTTATAAAAATTTGAAATTAACTTCAATCAGCTCAAACATGAAGTTGCGCATCGATATTCAAACATGAAATTGAGCATCGATATTCAGTTAGAATCAAAACACCCTATTGGTAGCCAATAATGTTAGATTAGGTGTCTAAGGTCAAAACTAAATTGATATGACTTCATGAACTGAAAACAAAATATTTTTTGGGTAGCCCTTAATAACTAGAAATAGTTAGGAACAACTTAAGGAGCGTGATGAAACAATTCGTTTTTTTATATCTTTTTCGAGATATAATATTAGGATAATTTGAGAGGGAAACGAACTTTCAACTTTGTTTACATTTAATGACTAAACTTTTTTTTCGTTATCTATTGCCACTGAGCTATTGAAATTGTTCAAATTTTACTCTTATGACCGGTTGCTACCGATCATAAAGGTAAAATGTGAACAATTTCAATAGTTAAGTGACAAATAGATAACGAAAAAAAGTTTAGCGAATAAATGTGACACTACTAGAAAACAACCCTTTAATGACGCGCAAACAATGACACTCGCTGATAGAGGATGCACATTTGTCCGTGCCCTAAAAAATAATGTTAGTTTTGAAAAATTTGACGGATAGAGGGCACACATTTGTGCGTGCCCTAAAAGTAGTGTCCATCAAAAAAAAATTAAAAACACGGAGGGCACCTATCATAAAAAAGCGCGTCATGTAAAACTGTCGCTTTATATTTTTCTTTAGGAAGGCGCGTTCTCTTAGGGGGAAATGAAATACCAAAAAATTAAACAGCCCACCACCGATGCATCTCCTTCTTCTTCTTCTAAAATCCTCTACCAAAAAGCCCTAATAACCCTCTAAGCAGTTCGTCTCTCTCTCTCTCTCTCTCTCTCTCTGTCTGTCTCTGTGTGTGTGTGTGTGTAAGCCCTAATCCGCCACCACCAGCATCGTACCTCATAATCTTTAAAAGTTCGAAGTGCCTAAGCAAACACTTCCGCCATCTCAAGATGTCGGTTCAAGATCGGAACGCCACATCGCAGTACACGTTGACATCACCATCTCCACAAACCACCATCAACGGCGGAGAAAACGAATGCGACTGGGTTCTTTTCTATTACTTCCAAATCTAATCCAGACAACAAGCATTTGATATTGCCCAACTCGGCAAACTGAAAAGTTATTCGAAAGTTTCACTAACTCATTTCTCAAATTTGCATTGTAAGATCAAAGCTAGCGCTCTTTGCTGATATCAAATGATCACTTCTTCTTGAATTTCCCTCAAATTTGTTGTTTCAAGCTTGTGATTCAAATTTGCATTGTACGATCAAAGTTATTCCCAAATTTCTCCTTGTGATCCCCTGCTCTTGAATTGTTCTTGTTTTCAGAGCACTTGCAAATCTTACATTCATCAACCTCCCAAATCTATCCGACAATATCATAAGCTTTTGGGGAAAATATGGATCTGAGCAGACGCGATTTCTCTTACAATTTGTGTTTAGTTTTTGCAATTGATGATTCGGAAACTACGTGTTGTTGCTTGTCTCAAATTGTGTGATCTCAGGAGCAACTCCAAGAGCATGGATTATAGCGGCGGTGATGAATTTGAAGACGCTAGAACACGAACCTCTCTTTTTTCAATCGCGGATGCATTTGAGGAAATTTCGAATCTGATTATAGATGGAAGAAATGGCGATTTTCCTGTTTTGAAATTAAATCCATTTTGTGATGCGTGTTCTTTCGTTTCTGTGCTCGTCATTCACAATCCTCTATTTGGTTTTCAGGTGCGTGATCTAGAAGAAGCATTAGAACGCTATGTGAGTTTAAGCAGTGTAATTGATTATGATGTAAAATGGAAGACAGTGAAGTCACGTGGTAGCCATACTCATAATCTTCGTAGAGTTAGACGGGGTCTTGACCTAATTCGAGAATTATTCCAGAATTTTCTATAAAACAAGTATGTTCTTATGACTTATTACACCTGATTGTGTTTATTAATTCTAGTGTTATCAATTGCACATTCTTGTGGTATGATTCAACGATTATTCCCTAAAAGATGCAGCTTCATCAGCTTATCAACAAGTGTGTGCGCCATATCATTCATGGGCTGTTAGAACTACATTTTCTGCAGGAATATGTGCTCTTCCATCAAGGGAACAACTTTTGCTGAATTTAAATGAAACTGGTTAGTTATGGAAATCTTTTTATTTTTTAATACAATCTTGGGAAATGAGGTTTAACTCATTTAATTACTCAAATTTGATTCAGAAGTAAGACTGTTGTTGACCAGGCTAATGTTGCTAACATGGCACATGGAAATGAGATTGGTAAGTTAACTAAAGGCTCGTTTCTTTTTAACTAATGTCAAACAACTTAAACATAAAAAATTAAAACTTTAATAAGTTTATAAGGCATATAGGATGTTTGATGAAATGCTTGAGAGAGAAGCCATCTCATATTTGTACATTACAATTATCAAATGAGTGTTGTTGCTCATCTTAGATGATAATCCTTATTGTAATTTGTGATTGTGTCAGCGGGAAGCTCTGATATGCCTATTTCTTGAAAGAAATTAAATCTACCTTCGGTTGTTGACACTGGAATCAGAACTATAAGGTTTGAATTTTAAGACCTTTTTTTTCAACCTGATTAGTTGATAAGTTATTACACTTATGACAAGGCTTCTATAAAATACAATAGGAGAGAAGCAAACAACTTTGCACCAGTTTCGTATGAGGGCGGAATGGCTCTTTTGACTGGTAGTAGAGGTACTAAATTACTATGTTGATATTGAAACTTCTGTCTTCTTCTCTCAGATTCTTTTCTATTTCCATATTTCCTATATGTTGATATTTGACTCACATACTGAGAAAACAATAGAATTTCTTTTCTATTTGTGTGGTGTTTCTCATGAAGCTCTTTATTTTTCTAGGAGATATATGATAAAGGAACTAATTTAATTGGGGTTCTGAGGTTATTAGCCAAAAATCATACCCTAAACTTTTACAAGAAGCTCATCTTTGACAAGTTAACGGAGTATAATTTTTCTTATTGTTTGTTTTAAACAACTGTCACATAAGACCATTTTCAACCATACATGCAAACCATATTTTAGTTTCTTGTTTTGCTATGTGTAATTATTCACTTTAGGTTTTATGATTATTGATAAATGTTGAGGTTAGACCTAATGAAAGACTTTACTTTACATGAGTATGAGAATCAAGCTCTTCAGATCTCTCATTAGAGGTGATGGTTTCACTTGTTTTGGATTTTACTTTGTATGCATCTGTACTTGAAGTTATAGTATCTTATTCTTTCCCATTACTTTTAGGGACTTTCTTGCAAATCAATTATCTTGTTATATCACAGGGTCACTTTTGGACAGATCAAGGACTTGATGGCTCACACCAAGGTTCGGTCCTTTCAAGTTTGTACTTGAACAATAGTAATATCTTCTGCTTTTGACAAACTAAAAGATTTTTGTATTAAAAAGTAATAATAAGAATCAAAATACAAAAACGAATTGCTTCTTAGAAGCAATTGTCTCTCTTATAGATTCTTAATTCAATATTTTGCATCTATAATCAAATCAAATGTGTGATTTATTTCCTATATATAGAGTTAATTAATTATGATAATAATATACTAGGTTTTATTGTATGATCTCTCTCTCTCTCTCTCTCTCTCTCTCTCTCTCTCTATTGTTGTTGTTTGTGAATTCATTGTGTTGCATCTTGTAAATCAAACTAACAGTTTATGGTGTTTGTAACAAACATGTAATGTATGATGCAAATTCTTTTTCAGGTTGCAGCTGGTGCATTGTTGGGGTTCCTTACAACAACAGTTGTTCACTTAATCTCTCAAGTTGCTACTATGGCTTGACAGTTGACATAAGGATCCTTCCGCAACACATTCTGCTGAAGAAGTAGCACCTGTATGTAGCATTTTAATTTTTAGTAATGTAATCATATTTTGTTGATTCCCTTATAAGCCTAACATTTCTTGACATTTCTACCCTGAGGCTTTATCGGGTGTTTATGCAAAAGACCTTCATGTTAGACTAGCTTGTTTAAATGCTGCATAATGCATCCCAACTATATCCAACCAATCTGTTCCTCAAGATGTAGAAATTGCAACTAGCATTTGGATTCCCTTAAATGATCCCGAAAAGGTAGAAGATTCAAAAAAAATTTAAAATCATGTATTTGATGGGAATTAGTTTATATCAAGTCTTTACCACATTCTATGTAATGCAGTCAGTGGCTAAAGTGGCTGAGGACCTATGGGATCGTTATGACCATGAATTTGGGACTGATTATTCTGGACTCTTAAATGGTTTAAAAAGGAATTTTTAGGCGTAAGCCTCGGCTGAGGCATGAGAAAAAAAGCCTCAAATCCTAAGCCTTAGATGGCCAAAATAAGGCTTAAGCCTCACTGGAGTGAGGCGGCTTGAGGCGGCAAGGCGTCGATGTGAGGCGTCGAGGCTTAAGATTCAATCAGCACAGTCAAAATAGTGCGACTCATATATCAAGATCACATGAACAACAGCTTCAACCACAACATCACCCTCAAATGCAACAGCAACAACAACAGCAGCAACATCTGCAGCAGATTCCGCCACAGGGGCAGCAACAGCAGCAGGTGGCACCACCACAACAACAACAGATGGTGGGGACAAGGATGAATAAAGGGTATGTTCAAGGTCCTGGAGGGAGGACACAAATGGTGGTGTCTCAAGGACAGGTGTCATCACAAGGCCCACAAAGCATGTCAAGTGGGAGCGTTATTAACTAACTCATATAAATATATAAATAAATTGCATCCTAATCACCATATTTATGTTTTATGTTTATGTTTTGTGTTTTTTGTCCCAGACTCCCACTATTTAATTTGAACTTAATATTAGATTTGTTTATGAAAATAAGACTCCTATTAAATCTAGATCCTTGGAATTTTATTAGTAATTGAAGTTAGTCAACTTTCCATGCTTTTTCATATTAGAAGTTTAAAACCAAATTAAAGCTACAATAAGAAATATTAAAATTGTAACTTAGTTAAAACTGAATCACTGTTTTGATTATAACTTTTGTGATAACATTTGACATATTACTTATATATTAAGTATTTTCTTGAACTTTGATTTTCGACAGGTGCATTCACGAATTGGAGGATTTTGTGCATCACCTGTTAACTTCCATGCTAAAGATGGATCAGGCTACAAGTTCTTAGGAGACCTTGTGCTGCAACTTGACAAACTGAACCCTTAGGTGAAAATGACTTAATTGCCCTTATTTATCTTTCTTCATTTGATTCGGACCAAAATCAGATTTTTAAAACACCCTTGTAAAGCATTTTGCAATAGGGATGGATGCAAGATGTTGCAATTGCATCATTCTTGTATCTAACTCTTTTACAATACGAATCTTCTGGGGTTGGTTGAAATTACCATTTTATCCTTGTCTTGATCCAGGTGGCATCTAGGATTGGAAGAGGTATGATGATACCCGCCAAAACTTTATACAGGCGATTCTTGAAAACTTTATATTGCATTTTTTAATCTAATTCTTTATAAGGGACTCATAAAATTCTTACTTTTGCAAGGGTGTTTTGGACATTTTTTAATCTAATTATTTATGTATTTATCAAGTATTCGATTGTAATGAACGTGAAATTTATTTATTTATATATTTATTTTTGCACTTATATTGATATGTATATGTGCTTGTGTGTAGGCTGGTGTCAAAAAGCTTGCAGATGTTCACTTTCCCTCATTTGACCACTCACATTTGGCACAAGTATTTGCAACTAACATTCCTTGTTTTATTCTTCTATTAATTATATTAGCATATTAATTTTTTGACTTTTATTTGATCAGGTCACAAGAATTATCAGAGCAGGGCTCATTAGTCTTAAAGAATTATAAAAGGCAAGATGCAACTCTACTTAGTTGGAATTTGATGTTTATCACCTTTGTGTATATCTTTTAAGTTTATATAGCATTACTTTGCAGAAGGTCTCCCTTGATACGCAATGTAGTATTAGCTAATATAGTTAGGGAAAACCTCTTAATAACAATGTACAATTAGATCCCCTTAATATCAATGTACTACAATTTTTTGACATGATGTTATTGGGTGAAATTGATTGTTTTTGCATATATTTGTTTAAATATTTTTGTATTATGCGTAAATTAGTATCATAAAGACGCATCGTAAATGCATATCGTAAATGGTTACTGAAGTTTATGACACGCCAATGCGTGTCATCTACATTTATGACATGGGCTTTCTTGATACGCATCGCGTGTCATAAACACGCGCATCGTAAGGTTACGACATGCAAATGCGTGTCGTCTTCCTTTATGACAGGGGCTTCCTTGATACGCATTGCGCGTCGCAAATGCGTGTCGTCTCTCGTTATGACAGGGCCTTCCTTGACACGCATTTACGCGTCGTCTGAGCGTTTTACGACACGCATTGCACGTCGTAAAATGTTGTTTTTCTAGTAGTGTGAACAAAGTAAAAAATCCATTACCTTTCCGGTCATTATCCCTAAATTAAAAGGTCTTTGGAATTTGGATATCCATAAGTGCTTATAGAAAATGTGATACGAGCCCAATTGATTCGGCCCCAATTCCACCTGAAGAGCCCAACACCCAGCCCAAATAAAAGACCAGACATCCCATTCGTGAATAAAGTAGACAGCAACCCTAGTTTTCATTATTCCTTGTTTGCATCACGTAGGAGACCACGTCCTTCAAATAACTGGTCATAGTTCACATTTCTTCTCATTAGCTCACGTTTCCTGTTTTCTAGCTAGTAGTTTTATTTAAGCATTGCATTGTACTTTCTTTTGGGATATATGATCAAGAAAATTGCTTCAAATCTTCTGTGTTTCTTCTGTGTTGCTTCTCGGATTCTTGGGAGACTAGCCCTCTTAAACATGCTTCTATCAATTTGGTGCTTTCATTGTCATCTCCATGCCTCCTAAAGTTGACTCGGTACATGGCCAGAATTTTCTCGGGCTCTCGAACTCCAGTTCGGTCCATCCGATTATGAAAACCACCAAGCCTCCCTCTTCAAACTCAAACAACTAACAACGGTCACCGCCTACCAAGATGCGTTTGAGAAATTGTGTAACCGGGTCATCAGACTCTTGAATGAGGCTCTCCTTAATTGCTATATCTCGGGTCTTACACAGGAAATCCAAACCGAACTCGCGGTTTTACGCCCCACTACCGAACATCAAGCTTATGGGTTGTCTAAATTAACTGAAGACAAGCTTGGGTGTTCCCCAGTTTCTCCATCCATTTCCACACTGTTACCCACTGAAGTCCAATTAGCCACCTCTTCACCCCAGTTGTCACGCACCCTACCACTTTTGTCGGCGCCAGTACCTGCAACCACCACCCTACCTACTACCTGCTTGTCACCCGAGCAACTATAACAACACCGTGCCTCGGGTCTTTGCTTTCGTTGCCCTGCAAAGTACCACCCCGGACACAAATGTGATCCACCACAGTTCCTGCTCATCGCCGATAATGACTTGGATGCTCCTCACCCTCCTATACAACCATACGTTCCTATTCTAGAAGAGGCAACAAACCTTCCACACTTTCTCGCTCTATCCCCAGCAACATTTTATGACATTGCACCCACAACTGCCTTACGTCTCACGAGCTTTGTCAACCATCAACCGCTTCAAATTCTCGTTGATTCTGGTAGTACTCATAACCTGATTCAGCCCGGAGTAGCTGCTAAATTGAAGCTTCTGGTCCATACTGCATCACCCTTTCCGGTCCTCATTGGCAATGGCAACCCACTCCTTTGCAACGGCTATTGCATAGACGTTCCCCTCACACTCAACGAGGCTCCATTTAAGGTCAAGTTGTTTGTTTTACCATTCAAAGGTTTCGATGTCATTCTCGGGTTCGATTGGTTACGTTCCTTGGGTCCTATTACAGTTGACTTTTTAGTTCCTTCACTTACCTTTCGGCATGGCAGCAACATCATCACTTTGCAAGGGTCACTTCCATTCCCGTTTTGCCCAACTGCAGCACCAGTTTCAGACCTTGAGGACAAGGTCTATTCTCATGGGAGGGGTATTGATACGAGCCCAATTGGTTCAGCCCCAACTCCACCTGAAGAGCCCAACACGAAGCCCAAATAAAAGACCAGACATCCCATTCGTGAATAAAGTAGACAACAACCCTAGTTTTCATTAATCCTTGTTTGCATCATGTAGGAGACCACGTCCTTCAAAGAACTGGTCATAGTTAACGTTTCTTCTCATTAGCTCACGTTTCCTGTTTTCTAGCTAGTAGTTTTATTTAAGCACTGCATTGTACTTTCTTTTGAAATATACGATCAAGAAAATTGCTTCAAATCTTTTGTGTTTCTTCTATGTTCGTTCTCTGATTCTTCGGAGACTAGCCCTCTCAAACAGGCTTCTATCAAAATGGCTTTTTGAAACTCTTTAAAACCCTTCGAAACACAGTTTTTCATAACTTATTAAGGTAAATTACATTAATACCCCAAAACCTATCCCTCGTTCACAGTCCCCTCGTCTAAAGCAAACTTCAAGCTTCTTCTTCACGAGAAGTCGACAGTTGCAATTTATCTCCCACCCTTCACCATACCTCCAAGCAACGGCGCACCAGCTACAGTCTTGCCTTCTCCAATCTCCTGGTAAGTCACTTTCTTTTTGCTTTTCGGATTTGATGATGCAGTTGCAATTAGTTGTTCGATTAGTGTCTAACTAGTGTTTAAAGCACATCGGTTAATCTGAATCCTGGCTGAATTCCTGGTCTGGTATCCAATTCATGTCAACATTTTGTTTGGTATCTATTTCTTGTCTGAAATTCTGTCAAGATCGATGTAGGGCTTGTTATTGATTTTAGGGTAAATGTCACTGTAGCCCAACCAACTTACTGGTTTTGGTTTAAATGATCCCTAAACTTATTTTTTTTCTTTTTAGGGTCATAAAGTGTGTGTTGACCGGTTTAAATGGTACCTTTCACCGTTGAAAACCGGTTGCTTATGTCACCTCTACATTTGAAGCTGATGTGTCACCCACATCAACATCGTCCTCAAACAACATCATCCTCAAACAACATCATCCATCTTGTTCTTCGTCAACAGAGTTTTTTGTTGCTCCCCATTCACAGAATCCAATCACCCATCATCCTCAAACAACTTAAGATTGGAACCTCATCAGGACTCTACGGGTGCACTCTATGGCTATGAGTTTTTATTTTTTTGGGTTTTGTCGGCAGTCCATCTCATCGACTCTGCCATTGCAAGTGATTATTTGGTGATTGTTCAGGGTCCGATCAGTCCGATCAGATCTCTGAAAAACAAATCTCAGCCGTGACTATGGAGATGGAGTCTTTGGGGATCAAACTAGAGAATCGATTCAACAGGTATCAAATTCTTAACCTCTTACATTGAATCACTAAAATGGGTATTGACTCTCAAGCGAGCTCAACGAGTCCTTCCATTCCGGAGATTCCAACCATTCCGACGACTACAGTTTCTTCTCCGATGGAACCTGATGCATCAGTCAATGTACATTCCTTCATTATCACTGTATCATCATGTGGATCCCCATTATTAATAGCAACGTCTTCTGAGGGTGTGTGGTTAGTATAGAAATTTTGATAATGGAGATGATGTTTGTTAGTGGCTAGATTGTCTTCTAAGGACGTAAGTTTGTTGATTGATTAGGTGGTGAAGGTGTAGATGGGGAGACGGATGTTGAAGTTTGGTAAGGGCGGTTGAAATCGATGAAGTGATTTCTAGTCACTGTGGCAACATAGTCTTTTGGTAGGGTAAGGATATTTATAGGGATGTGTCCTAATGAACTTGAATCATATTTGAAATTGGTAGGGTTCATGTGATCTAGTAGTGAAGGAGAAAGTGAGATGAGGGAGAGTCATCGCCTTTAGAACAATGGTCTGGTATCGACCGACTTCTTTACTTTTGTACTTACATGGATCTGAACTGAAACAAAGAAGGCGATGAAGATGAAACATAGCAGGCGGTGAGCATTCAACAAAGGGAAGAGTTTCAATTGGGGTCGGTGGACCTTTGATTCGGAGATTCAAATGAAGCCTCCGATTTAGGTGAATTCGATACTGGTGAATGCATGTTTTAGATTCTAGCTTCACGATATAGATTCACTGAAACAGGAGGAATTTGGATGTGGTTGTTGATGAGGTTTCATCTGGGAGAAAGGGAGTGAAAGGGGTAGCCGACGTGAGGAAAAAAAATGGTGTTGACTATTGTTTTTTATACCCTCTTAACGACCTGTCTTCTTCGTGTTGATGATGAGAGAGAGAGAGAGAGAGAGAGAGAGAGAGAGAATTTGAATGCCCTTTTTTTTATTACTCCAAAAGTAAAAATGCCATTTAATCCAAATTTAACCGGTGAAACCGGGAAAAATGAAATTCAATACCTTTTTTAATAAGTCAATTCTAAGTTTGAGGACCTATACTATCAAAAAAATATGTAAGGGACCTTTTAAAACAAAATCGGAAAGTTGGTTGGACTACAGTGACATTTACCTTGATTTTATTCTTGCTGTGTTGTTACAAGTGTATGCTTATGTACGATTTCTGTGTTAATATTGTGTAATATCTATGTGTTTTATGTTGTTCATTATGTGCAACCCGTGAAAATTGGTTGATGACAATCTGTTGCAAGGTTTCTGGTCAAATAGATCAATTAAGATGATATTTTCAAGAAAAGTGGTAAATAGATGCTACTGATAATAAGTAATAAAAATACAATCTTGATCCATTAATACCTTTGTTTCAGGGTGATTAGATGTTACCCCAGAACACACCAATCCAAATGGTGCGTTGGCAATCTATCAATGATGTCGACTTGTGCTCCTTCATGTGCATTCAGCATCTATTAGTTTATTCTTAACCGTAATTTTACATCAAAAAACTGATTCATATTAGCTTTAAAGATAACGCATTAACATTACTTGAGAACAAGTAATAAAGTTATTATATGAATATCTGATTTATATGAATTTTGTATTTTGCTTCTGATTACAAGAAACATTGAGATATGAAAAAACATTTTTACCATGTGGCTAAATACTTGATCTACCCTTTCTTTATTAATAGCATTCATCTGTAGAACTGCTGATTAGATTTTATATGCTGTAGTTTGTAGATATTTTGTGTTTGTTTTCGTATGCAGATTCTGTTAATTTATGTGCACGTTTTCTCTTTGTTTACAAGTTTTGTATGATTATGTGCAATTTGCATTTTACCAAAGAATGTTTATTTTGTCTTTTGCAAGCTTAGGAATGACTATGACTAGAAACCAGAATGATGATGGTGCATCTAGCAGTAAGACTATCAACACTGATGATGTGGGATCTTGGTCATACCTTAATCATGATGTGCTTTTATTAGTTATGATGCAACTGGGAGTCATCGATTTTCTTGCATTTAGTGGTGTTTGTAAGTCATGGAGATCAATAGCACTCAGTAACAGGAAAAGTTTTATGGCGTCCAAACCACCAATGCTGATGTGGATCCCTCCCCGGAGTAATAATAAGGATAAAATATTCTGCCTAGAGGACTATAAAAGAAGAACGTTCAAAACCGCACTAACACATTCTGCTGGAATGTACTGTATTAGATTAACTTGTGGATACTTGATCTTGTTCAGGATAAAAACAAAGGACTTCTGGCTTGTGAATCCTATCACTAGACGTGAACTTAATTTCCCTCCTGCTCCTGATGATTACATCACTTCTGTTCTTGTCTTTTCACCTTCAATATCTAAGTTTGTGCTTGTTATGTTTGCAAAGAAGCAAATATGGTTTTCTATAGAGGATGAGGGAGCATGGAATTGTGTTTCCTCCACTTTCGACTTCACCAATTATAAGGATTTACATGTTTTTAAGGGGAAGATATATACTTTAAACTCTTATAATTATCATTTATGTGAACTCACACTCAATCCTGAGCCCAGAGTGATGTTACTCGAAACCAAGATTCTTCTGGATGAGCCCGAGCACGAGTCAGACATATTTTTTCCACAGCTTGTAAGTTGCGGTGAAAACCTTTATGTGACGGTAAGCTCAGCATATGCAGATGTGATCAGTGTTTATAAACTAGACTCTGGCAAAATGGAATGGGTTCCTTTTCAAGATACAGGAGAGGAACATGGTTTCTTTATGAGTCAAGCGGGTCATAATGCTGCTGTTAAACCAGAGTTGTGGGTCGAGCCTTGGTCACAGTACCCGAGATCTTATGTTACTGATGGAGGTGGACATGGCAGGTTTTTTCCAGCAGATGAGTGGTGGTATTTCCCACATGATTGTTTGAATGTTAATCTCTTAGATGAGTCATCATGACATGTTATCACTCTAACCTTTTTTGCATTTGTTGAGAACCATCGATAGTGAATTTTGATTTTGCGATTTACGTTTTTGTTTTAATCCTTGTCCTTTGCTTTGAGATGTGTGGCTAATGCATATGGTTTTATTTATATACAATTTTCATGAGTTTTATCTCTTTGCTTTTTTTATGATTGAGATGATGATGCCTTTTTATGGGTGCGGTATTATAATCATTTCCTTTGATATCTGCTAAAATTCTCTTCACTTTTAGAACCCCTTAGATTATTAATGCACCATGGTCAATGCCAACCACGGCTAGCCACTAGAATTTCTTCCTTTTTATTGTAGTTTAGACATAACGTATTGGAGAATTTGAAGTTAAGTGTAAAAGTAGATGTTGTTTTGGTGCTTACATCCAATTTGGTTGGGTATGTTGACTTTTGGATTGGGTCGTACCTAAAACAACTTAGTAAACTAGATTGTTGATTGGTTTCTTTTCAAAAATGAGAACCTGAATTAAAAAAACAAACAAACAAATATATATATATATATATATATATATATATATATATATATATATATATATATATATATATATATATATATATATATATATATATATATATATATATATATATATATAAGTCAAGATCAAATAAGAAGGAAAATTTTGGTAGGAAAGTAAGAAGTTTTTTTTCTACATATTTTTTTAGCGAACAAACAAAATGAATCATCACATGATTCATTTGTAAGATGATTCACAAGAAAAAATTCTCAAAAAAACATGTTGATGATTCATTTATACAATGATTTTGTTGTTATTCACTAAATTTGTCATAAAAATGAATATTTTCTAAATTTACTTAAAAATGAATCATTAAGATGTTTTTTTGAAATTTTTTTCTTGTGAATCATCTTACAAATGAATCATCTAGTGATTCATTTATTTTGTTCGTCAAAAAAAATATATACAAAAGAAACTTCTTACCTTCCTACAAAAAAATATTTCTTACCGGATCTATATATATATATATATATATATATATATATATATATATATATATATATATATATATATATATATATATATATATGATGTTGGTGATTTTATATCACTAATATTATTTAAGTGTAATGGGGTTAATTTGTTGATCAATGTCACTTTGACAATTATCAAACAAATTAGTATGGTGCGGAGTGCACATTTGTTTGATTTTGATATTGTTGAAAGTATACTGCTATTTAGGGGCGAAGCCCCTGAACTGACGGGGATCGGGGGCAGCGCCCCTAGGAGCGGGGTCCAAGGGGCAGAGCCCCTGGCTGGGGTCATGCTGTGATCCATTTATAGACCCGTTTTATGGTAGTTTATGACAGGTAATATGACCATTTTTGGACAGGAAGTTATTTATATATAACTACCATCTGGCAGTTTTAAGACAGAAAGTTAGTTTTCTGTTATATGATCAATTTCGGATTCTCTTTTGGGTACAGATTCATAACATCTTCTTCATTCTATATTCTAGAAAAATAGTGAGTTTCATCTGATTAGAAATTTTGAGTGTACCCTCGAAATGCTTTAATCTGAAAGTGTTTCACAACTCTCACTGATCCAAGTATATATATATATATATATATATATATATATATATATATATATATATATATATATATATATATATATATATATAACCCGAAATTCTAACATATGAGATATATTAAAAAAAGTCCATATATTGTCAATTTATTAAGACAAAATTGGAAAAATAGTTCATGTATTTTTGTCGAAAATTGTCACTTTGGTCCAAAATAAGTATTTGTTGTAGTTTTGGTCTGATTTTTTTTGTTTGAATATTTAAAATGAAAGATTTCCCCTTCGTATTTTCTTTTTCCATATTTTTAATCACTTTAACATTTTTCTAATTTAAAAAAAAAAAGACAAAAAGAAACCATCTGATCCGTATCCCACCTACTCAACCCACATCTTTCAACACCTATACCTTCTTCCCTTTTATATCTGTTTCCTTCACTACTAGACGATCGTCAGAGCAGTGGCCTTCACTTCCCTACCCCCACCTATTGATCACCACTGGTGTTTTGCGCAGACAATGAGTTTGAAGAGGCGGTGACGACACAAGGCCAAATAATGTTAGGGTTTTGCCATGTTTGTCAAGTTACGACGCTAGATAATGCTAGGGTTTTTGAGTTATAATATTGGTTAACGGTTGCCATCTTCGGTATGTGTTATTCGTCGGATTCAAATCTACATCGTCAAACCTCTTTCGTCACTAACCTCCTGGTTACAAAATCTAGAACAATATTTCTTCATCTTTCACGATCCAGGGAGAAGGTGTTGCTCCTGAAAACGTCGAGATGGTGGTGCTCTAGCGATACTGGCGGTTCTGGTAAGATGGTGGTGGTCTGATAGGTAGTGATGGTCGTGACAGGAGTCAAAGTGGTCAATTTATTAAAGAGTGAGGTGGTTGGGTGGATTAGTAGAAGGGTAGATATATTTTTTTTTGTTTTTTTTAATTAGAAAAGTTGAAAAGTAAATAACATAAATCAAAAAAATAAAACATCAAGGGCATAATCGTCATTTTATTTTCTTTTCAAAAAAAATTTGGACCAGAACCGCAAGAAAAGTAACTTTTTAGACTAGTAGTGATAATCCAAAACTTTTTGGACAAACCTGACAACTTTCAACAAACCACAAGGACTACATTTGCAATTTTGTCGTTTATTAATTATAATAACTTGTGGTTTCTTTTAACATAAAATGACAAAAGTCATAGGATTTCTTGCATTTAACCCAACAAATTTTCTTTTGCTCCTTAATCTCTTTTCTTGTTGGTTATGAAAATAATAAGAACCCTTTATTTTGTTTCACCGAAATAAGAAGAACATCGTTGTAATCCTTATGGGTGGACGAAGCCAACATAACGTTTTTTGTTAGTTCATAAACGAACTTGTAAGATTATGTTTACAAGAAGGCATCGACATATGAAGGCTTTAACAAATGTTAAATTGGAGGTTATTGTGGCTACTATATGGATGATTTGGAGATATCGAAACTCGCAGTCTTTGAAGGAGACACAACTCGAATGAGCAAGAACTCCATTTTTTATTCTATTATTCTTTATTATTTTTCTTTGTTGTATAACCGAGTGTAACAGCCCGGATTTCCAGGTATCTTTTATTCATGTATTTTTGGTGTTTTATGAGGGGACTCGGCGAGTTGGAGCTCAAACTCGCCGAGTAGGATCGCGGTTCTAGACGCGGGTTCGCGCCTGGACTCGGCGAGTCCAAGGGATGGACTCGGCGAGTCCGCGATGTTTAATGAAACCCTAATTTCCCGGTCCTAAGCCCTATTTAAAGGACCTTATGGCCCTTCATTGCGGCTACCTTGACCTGGAGAGCACCAAAGCGGCTGAGAGTTCTTGTGAGTGAGATAAGAGGCCATTATTCATAAATTTTGTGTGTATTTGCAAGAAAGGAAGGGGGAAATCAAGCTAGGAGAGTTGGGGAGCTTGGATCTACTTCCATTTCGTCAGAGGAAGCTCATTGAGGTATCATTCAGAGCTTATTCTCGTATTTTTGTTGATATGGTCAAATCTAGGGTTTCTTCATGCCTTGTTTGCCTTGTATTTGGAGTGTGAGAGGTCCCATGGGGATATGGTACCTAGATCTGGACCTTAGCAGGTCCAGAGAGTCCCAAATGCCATGCTTTGTGTCCTCCTTTTGGGTTTGGAGACTAGGGTTGCCATCTTAGAGGTCATTTCTCCAAAAAGAGCCTTGTAGGTGTTGCATGGTAGCCAAGACTGTGACTTTACGTGATGAATGAGCTTAGGAGGGCCAGATCTATGAGTTGATGGAACGGATCTGACCTCAGAAGCGAGATTGAGTTGATGCATGGCATGGACTTGCCGATTCTGAAGAACAGACTCGGCGAGTAGCATGAAGATTGTCCTTAACCACTCAGCGGGTGGTCTTGCCGAGTTAAGGGTTGACTCAGTGAGTTAGGGAGATTTAGAGAGGGTTGACAGGTGGACTGAGTCGAGCTGGAACTCGCCGAGTTGTTCTTGAGACTCGGCGAGTTGAGTCGTGGTGGCCCCGCGATTCATGCCAGGTGGGACTCGTCGAGTTGGGGGTGTACTCGACGTGTCAGGAGGGGATCCTAGAGAGTCAGTGAACACGTATAGAGTCGCCGAGTCGCCATAGTGCACTCGCCGAGTCCGGACAAAGTTGACCATTGACTGTTGACTAGAGTTGACCAGTGTTGACTTGATAGGGGTAGTCAACCTTAGTGGTAAAAGTGTTAATTAGAGATATATGATGTTATAGGAGGATTATAGCTCGGAGGATCGAGCACGAGTGATTTCCGGGATTCGTGAGTTATCGAGATATACGAGGTGAGTCTTCTCACTATACTTTACCTTGAGTAGGTAATTAGAGTTATGTGACAGAGTATTTGTATGCTATATGTATGTTATGTGTTGTACTGCATTATTTCTATGTGATTTATGCTGTGCATGTTTATAGAGTTGGAACCGGAAGGTTCCCAGAGTTAGAACCAGTGGGTTCACAGAGTAGGGTCTACAGACCCACAGAGTTATAGCCTCAAGTGGCTAATATGTGTTATGTGTGGTATATTGGGAACTCATTAAGCTTTGTGCTTACAGTGTTAGTGTTGTTTGTTTCAGGTACTAGTGATGACCGTGGGAAGGCGCCGACTTGATCTGTACACACGCATGAGATTTTTATGATATGTGATCTTGGGATTTTGTATGATATGGATTGGAGTTTTAAACTTGATGTTTTATGGAAATCAAATGAAATTTTTTTTATATTATGTGAAAAATTATTTTGAAATTCACGGTATTACAATTTGGTATCAGAGCCTTGGTTTGAGGGATTCGAGTACACCTTCGGGCATATTTGAACTCAAACTGAGGATTTGAGAAGTATTTTCAAAAAGAGTAAAAGATTTTGGAGAAACGCAGAGCAGAGTGTGTGTACGATCGGTCCACGCCCGAACGGTGATTTTCCAAAATACCCTCATGTTATGTGCTATTGATATTGATATGATGTATTCGCATGCTAGAGTAGGCTAAGTATTCCTATTAGGACTAGAGTGGCCTGATTTGTGATGCCTTAGCCTAGGAAGAGGTGAGCTACTACGAGATGCTTGAGAGTGAGTAGGTAGCAGCGAGGGGCTTATGAGAGATCTATTAGAGAGTAGCCTGTGCATGATAGAGTTCATGGAATTTGGGATCCGAAGAGGAGGACTTGGGGTGTATTCTGATACGGTGCGGACAGTAGTATTGGGCCCGTACTACTGAAAGCACCGGAGCGGTGTACAACCCAAGTAAGAATCTTTGGAATACCAAGGATCAAGGAGAGATGAGTTGTCGAGTGTGAGTATGCTGGGATGGATTCTAATTTATCGTATGTTGTATTTCAGAGGTACATCATGGTGAGGACACGTTTGATGCCTGAGAGCAGTGATACCAGTGATGAGGAGATCCGTTGGATCATCCACGAGGAGGTGGCTGCGGCCATCAGGGCAGAGATACCAGAGATGTTCGGGTCTATTAAGACCACGCTGATTGAGACTTTTGACGAGCGTTATGCCGCTCTTTCTGAGGATGCTGTTGCAGCGGCCACCACAACTATTGCTGCCGCTAGGCCGCAAGGTGGTGATGCGTTGCTGTTCCAGGAGTTCAGCAACACAAAACCACCAGAGTTTGATGGGACCCAGGACCCGATGGCAGCTATGAGGTGGATTTCTGACATAGAGGGGTGTTTCTTCACTTGCTCATCTCCTGAGCATTTGAAGGTTCGGTTCGCGCTGAACCAGCTTCGCTTGGGAGCGAAGGACTGGTGGAAGTTTGTGACGGCACACTTTACGCCTGCTGAGCTTGCGGCAGTGACCTGGGAGAGGTTCACTGCCATGTTCCGAGATGAGTATGTTCCCCAGGTGGAGAGGGGGCGTTTGGCCCAGGAGTTTCTGACCCTCAAGCAGGGTACTGAGTTGGTTACAGCGATCACCAGGATGTTCCATGAGAGAGCGATGTTCTGCCCTGAACACGTGTCCACCGAGCAGGCACGTATGAGCCGATATCTGAGTATCTTGAGGCGAGACATTCGGGAGTTCACGGCGAACTCCTCGTACCGGACATTTTTTGAGCTTCAGGAAAATGCCCGGAAGAGGGAGATTAAGCTAGAGACTCAGGCCAGGGAGGAGGCGGAGTCTCAGGGGAGGGATCGGCGACCGGCACAGTCTCAGCCAGCAGCCAAGCGGGCCAAGCCCGCTGATCCCAAACCAGGGAGCCAGAAGGGCCGCACTTGTGGGAAGTGTGGCAAGGGTCATGATGGAGTTTGTAGAGCGGGATCTTGCTACAAGTGTGGCAAGGAGGGGCACATGGCCAAGGACTGCCCCAAGGGGTTTGCGGTGTGTTTTTACTGCAATCAGACCGGACACCAGAAGGCAGAGTGTCCGCAGTTGCGAGGATCATCTCAGGGAGCACCTTAGGGATCTGCCCCTGCCGCCATCAGAGCTACAGAGAGTCGGCCAGTGAAGGCCGAGGCGCCGAGGGCACGATGGAGAGCTTTTCAGCTGACCGCGGAGGAGGTCCATGTAGTGCCCCACGTCGTGGCTGGTATGTATTCTTTCGTGTATTTATTTTGATGATGAGATATTATGCTTATATTATGTTGTGCGTTGGTACTTTTCTTGTGAATTTTGTACCTGCCTTGGTGTTATTTGACTCGGGTGCGAGTCGGTCTTTTGTATCTTTGGCCTTTAGTCAGCATATCGTTGTTAGTCGTGAGGCGTTGAGTCGGCTTCTGAGAGTGTCCATAGCTGATGAGAGGGTGATATATGTCATGGAGGTTCTCCGAGGGTGCGTAGTCGAGATTTTCGGTGTTGAGTTCCCGATTGATCTAGTTCCTATTGCGATGGGTGATGTCTGTGTCATTGTGGGCATGGACTGGTTGAGCTGATTCGGTGCGGTTATCGATTGCGAGCGGCAGCTGGTGACCATACGAGACCCTAGTGGGGGAGTTCTTTCGGTGTACGGCGAGGGTACACGTTCAGGATCAGCGTTTTGTTTGGCCGCTAGGGCGAGACAATGTCTACATCAGGGCTATAAGGGTTTTGTGGCGTATGTGATGGATACGCGAGTGGATTCCGAGAGGCCGAGTTCAGTTGAGGAGGTTCCGGTGGTGCGTGAGTTCCCGGATGTATTTCCCGAGGAGTTGTCAGGTGTGCCTCCTGTGAGGCAAGTGGAGTTCAATATCGATTTGGTTCCGGGGGCCGCGCCTATCGCTAAGGTGCCCTATTGTCTTGCACCTCCAGAGATGCAGGAGTTATCCTCGCAGCTTCAGGAGCTGCTGGGAAAGGGGTTTATTCGGCCGAGCAGCTCGCCGTGGGGAGCACCTATCCTGTTTGTCAAGAAGAAGGATGGTTCACATCGGATGTTCATTGATTACCGGGAGTTGAACAAGCTGACGGTCAAGAACCGTTACCTATTGCCGAGGATCGACGATTTGTTTGATCAGTTGCAGGGAGCATCTTGGTTCTCCAAGATCGATTTGAGGTCTGGATATCATCAGGTGAGGGTGCGGGATGAGGACGTCCAGAAGACAACGTTCAGGACGCGTTATGGGCATTACGAGTTTGTGGTGATGCCTTTTGGGCTCACCAATGCCCCGACAGTGTTCATGGATCTCATGAACCGAGTGTGTAGGCCGATGCTGGATCGGTCAATGATTGTATTTATCGACGACATTCTGGTATATTCGAGATCTAAAGAGCAGCATGAGGAGCATTTGAGAGAGATTCTCGGAGTTCTGAGATCGGAGAGGCTTTATGCCAAATTCTCCAAGTGTGATTTCTGGTTGCGGGAGGTCCAGTTCTTAGGACATCTCGTTAACCAGGAGGGGATATTGGTCGATCCGGCCAAGGTGGAGGCGGTGATGAGTTGGGAGGTGTCGAGGTCACCCTCCGAGATCAGGAGTTTCCTAGGGTTGGTAGGGTATTATTGGAGGT
This sequence comes from Lactuca sativa, assembly GCF_002870075.4. Classification (NCBI taxonomy): domain Eukaryota; kingdom Viridiplantae; phylum Streptophyta; class Magnoliopsida; order Asterales; family Asteraceae; genus Lactuca; species Lactuca sativa. The sequence goes on from NC_056624.2 coordinate 62,736,084, forward strand.
TTATCAAAGATTTCTCTAAGATCGCAGTGCCACTCACCAGAGTGACCCGGAAGGGTGTTGCTTTTTCATAGGGCCCCGAGCAACAGGCCTCCTTTGAGACACTTCGCCAAAGGTTGTGCGAAGCCCCGGTGTTAGCCCTCCCGGAAGGGATGGAGGACTTTGTGGTGTACTGTGATGCATCGATTTTGGGGTTGGGAGCGGTGCTGATGCAGAGAGGGCATGTGATAGCATACGCATCGAGGCAGCTGAAGCCTCATGAGACGAGATATCCCACCCATGATCTACAATTAGGGGAAGTGGTGTTCGCCCTCAAGATTTGGCGTCACTACTTGTATGGGGTTCGGTGTACGATATACACGGACCATAAGAGTTTGAAGTATTTGATGGATCAGCCCAACCTGAATATGCGTCAGAGAAGGTGGTTGGATGTGGTCAAGGATTATGATTGTGAGATCCTGTACCACCCAGGCAAGGCTAATGTGGTAGCCGATGCATTGAGTCGCAGGGCGGAGAGCACCCCGTTGCAGGATGTATGTTTGAGATTGACCGTGATAGCTCCAGTGTTGGACGCCATTCGTGGGGCACAGGCCGAGGCTGTGCGACCTGAGATGCAGAAGAAGGAACGGGTTGTTGGTTTGGTTTCAGAGTTCGTTATCGATGGTCGGGGGCTTATGACATTCCAGGGGCGTATCTGGGTACCGTTTGTGGGAGGAACGCGTACCCTTTTGATGGAAGAGGCGCATCGGTCGAAATTTTCGATCCATCCGGGGGCCATTAAGATGTATATGGATCCGAGAAAGGAGTATTGGTGGCCATGTATGAAGAGGGATGTCGCGTGGTTTGTTGAGAGGTGCTTGACCTGCTGTAGGGTTAAGGCCGAGCACCAGAGGCCGCATGGTAAGTTGCAGCCATTGGAAGTTCCCGAATGGAAATGGGAACATATCACTATAGATTTCATCACCAAATTGCCAAGGACTGCCAGAGGAGTTGATGCAATTTGGGTGATTGTGGACAGATTGACGAAGAGCGCTCACTTCCTTGCTATCAGCGAGAGTTCTTCAGCAGAGAAATTGGCAGAGGTGTATGTGAGGGAAGTGGTATCTCGGCATGGGGTGCCGATCTCGATTGTTTCAGAGCGTGATGTGCGCTTCACTTCCAGATTCTGGAAGATGTTTCATGAGGATTTGGGTACTAGACTGCATTTTAGTACCGCATATCATCCCCAGACAGACGGTCAGAGTGAGCGGACGATTCAGACGCTCGAGGACATGCTCCGGGCATATGTGTTGGATTTCAGGGGTAGCTGGGATGCATATTTGCCCTTGGCAGAGTTTTCCTACAACAACAACCATCATTCGAGCATATGTATGCCAACCTTTGAGCTGTTGTACGGGAGAAGGTGTCGGACCCCCATTTGTTGGGGAGAGGTTGGACAGCGGGTAATGGGCAGTACAAAGATCATGCTTCAGACATCAGAGCAGATCCAGCAGGTCAGACAGAGGTTGTTGACCGCTCAGAGCCGACAGAAGAGTTACGCAGACAGGCGCCGGTCCGAGCTTGAGTTCCAGGTCGGCGACCTTGTACTCCTGAAGGTCTCTCCTTGGAAAGGAGTGATTCGATTCAGGAAGAGGGGCAAGTTGGGGCCCCGATATATTGGTCCTTTCCGTGTGATCGCGAGGGTAGGCCGGGTAGCCTATCGTTTGGATTTGCCAGCAGAGTTGGGGCAGATTCACGACACTTTTCATGTGTCGCAGCTGAGGAAGTGTATAGCCGACGAGTCGGCGGTGGTTCCATTAGAGGATATTCAGGTGGATGCGAGCCTGAATTATGCTGAGAGACCAGTGGCAATAAGAGATCGGAAAGTCAAGGTTCTGAGGAACAAGGAGGTACCCCTGGTGTTGGTTTAGTGGCAGCATCGAAAGGGGTCAGAGATGACCTGGGAGCCGGAGCGTGAGATGCATGAGCAGCATCCAGAGCTATTTGCAGAGCGAGACTTCGAGGGCGAACTCTAGTTCTAGTGGGGGAGAATTGTAACAGCCCGGATTTCCAGGTATCTTTTATTCATGTATTTTTGGTGTTTTGTGAGGGGACTCGGCGAGTTGGAGCTCAAACTCGCCGAGTAGGATCGCGGTTCTGGACGCGGGTTCGCGCCTGGACTCGGCGAGTCCGCGATGTTTAATGAAACCCTAATTTCCCGGTCCTAAGCCCTATTTAAAGGACCTTATGGCCCTTCATTGCGGCTACCTTGACCTGGAGAGCACCAAAGCGGCTGAGAGTTCTTGTGAGTGAGATAAGAGGCCATTATTCATAAATTTTGTGTGTATTTGCAAGAAAGGAAGGGGGAAATCAAGCTAGGAGAGTTGGGGAGCTTGGATCTACTTCCATTTCGTCAGAGGAAGCTCATTGAGGTATCATTCAGAGCTTATTCTCGTATTTTTGTTGATATGGTCAAATCTAGGGTTTCTTCATGCCTTGTTTGCCTTGTATTTGGAGTGTGAGAGGTCCCATGGGGATATGGTACCTAGATCTGGACCTTAGCAGGTCCAGAGAGTCCCAAATGCCATGCTTTGTGTCCTCCTTTTGGGTTTGGAGACTAGGGTTGCCATCTTAGAGGTCATTTCTCCAAAAAGAGCCTTGTAGGTGTTGCATGGTAGCCAAGACTGTGACTTTACGTGATGAATGAGCTTAGGAGGGCCAGATCTATGAGTTGATGGAGCGGATCTGACCTCAGAAGCGAGATTGAGTTGATGCATGGCATGGACTCGCCGAGTCCGAAGAACAGACTCGACGAGTAGCATGAAGATTGTCCTTAACCACTCAGCGAGTGGTCTTGCCGAGTTAAGGGTTGACTCAGTGAGTTAGGGAGAGTTGACAGGTGGACTGAGTCGAGCTGGAACTCGTCGAGTTGTTCTTGAGACTCGGCGAGTTGAGTCGTGGTGGCCCCGCGATTCATGCCAGGTGGGTCTCGTCGAGTTGGGGGTGTACTCGACATGTCAGGAGGGGATCCTAGAGAGTCAGTGAACACGTATAGACTCGCCGAGTCCGGACAAAGTTGACCGTTGACTGTTGACCAGAGTTGACCAGTGTTGACTTGATAGGGGTAATCAACCTTAGTGGTAAAAGTGTTAATTAGAGATATATGATGTTATAGGAGGATTATAGCTCGGAGGATCGAGCACGAGTGATTTCCGGGATTCGCGAGTTATCGAGATATACGAGGTGAGTCTTCTCACTATACTTTACCTTGAGTAGGTAATTAGAGTTATGTGACAGAGTATTTGTATGGTATATGTATGTTATGTGTTGTACTGCATTATTTCTATGTGAATTATGTTGTGCATGTTTATAGAGTTGGAACTGGAAGGTTCCCAGAGTTAGAACTAGTGGGTTCACAGAGTAGGGTCTACAGACCCACGGAGTTATAGCCTCGAGTGGCTAATATGTGTTATGTGTGGTATATTGGGAACTCACTACGCTTTGTGCTTACAGTGTTAGTGTTGTTTGTTTCAGGTACTAGTGATGACCGTGGGAAGGCGCCGGCTTGATCTATACACACGCATGGGATTTTTATGATATGTGATCTTGGGATTTTGTATGATATGGATTGGAGTTTTAAACTTGATGTTTTATGGAAATCAAATGAAAATGTTTTTATATTATACGAAAAATTATTTTGAAATTCACGGTGTTACACCGAGTTTCCAATTTTGATATAAATTGGAATGCTTTGATGATTTGCCCCTTGTAAATGTATTTTTATTTCTCTTAGCAATTCGCTAGAGCGTGTCTATAAAATTTGCTGCCGTTTAAGAAAAAAAAAAGAGGCATCAACATAACGTTTTTTGTTAGTTCATAAACGAACATTTTTACCATGAGGCTCATATACCCTTTCGTTGTTAAGAGCATTCATCTCTTGAAGGCACGTTATAAATAATCCCAAACAAAGACGTATGGTAGCATTTGGTATGGGATACATGCTTAGACATTACATAACAAGTCTCTTTTAACTTGCGTTTGGTATGACACAACATGAACAATATAAAAGAATGGTGATATTGGTTCTAAATGTGATCTTATGAACCAGGCTAATTACATAATAAAAATATTTTGCATGCCTTAAGCTTTGATGTTAGTTATGAATGCATAATTCCACTTGAGATACATTATTCATGGAAGGAAATATCTCACCAACACCACCCAATATGGTGATAAATGATGAATTCTATGGGGAGATTAAAGTTTGCCTCGAATTCATTCCAAATCTTAGTCATTTTGCTTGTCATCAACGAGCATGGTGTTTGTTTGCCTCATCTCTCTCTCTCTCTCTCTCTCTCTCGTGATGAGCGAGGTTTTTGTTTGTCAAAGACCCGATAGCAAGGAGAGGAGTTAAAATCGGAGCTCATTTGATTGGGAAACGTCACTTAGGTTGGTTTAGTTGATTTGATTATCTTTTTATGTTTCATGAAATACATTCTGTATCGTTAACCAATTTGAATTTCGTTTGTTGTGTTGAGTGTCCATGTTACTTGAATTGTTTTGATGATCATTTGGTTTTTAAGCTTTTTTGATCAATATGGGTTATGATTGTTGGATAATTGATGTTTTAGCTTCATGTGGTTCTGATTGCAGAAGGCATCGACATAACACTTTTTGTTGGTTCACAAACGAACATTTTTACCATAAGGCTGATATACCCTTTCTTGTAGAACAGCTAATCAGATTGTATATACTGTTCATCCCTTGCTTGTTTTTATCCTTTTTTCTGTTTACCAATCTTATATGATTATGTGGAAATTTTCATTTACCAACAATGTCTGTTTTGTCTATTGCAAGTGTAGGAGTGGCTACGACAAGGAGACTGAGCAGAAACCATAATCATGAGTTATGATGATGAATCTAGCAGTATGACTATCAAAACTGATGATGTGGGACCTTTGTCGTATCTCAACCATGATGTGCTTTCGTTAGTTGTGATGAAACTGGGAGTTGTTGATTTTGTTGCATTCAGTGGAGTTTGCAAGTCATGGAGATCTGTAGCACTTGGTAACTGGAGAAGATTTATGGTCTCCAAACCACCAATGCTGATGAATATCTCTGATAGTGATAATAAGGATTGGCAATTCTGCCTAGAGGACCATGAACGAAGAAAGTTCAAAACCACACTAACACATTCTGCTGGAATGTGCAATTATGGATTTACTTGTGGTTACTTGATCTTGTTGAGGATTCAAACCAATAAAGACTTCTGGCTTGTGAATCCAATCACTAGACATGAACTTTTTTTCCCTCCTGCCCCTTGGGAGTTTGATTATGTATCAGGCGTCGCTTCTGTCCTTGTATTTTCACATTCAATATCTAAACTGGTGTGTGTTATGTTAGCCAAGAAGCAAATATGGTTTTCTATAGCGGATGAGGGAGCATGGAATCGTGTCTCAACTTTCGACTTAAAGTTTTATAAGGATTTACATGTTTTTAAGGGGAAGATATATACTTTAAACTATAAGAATTATCATTTATGTGAACTCACACTCAATCCTGAGCCCAAAGTGACGTTACTCAAAACCAAGCATCTTGTGTTAGATAAGGATCTATTTTTCCCGCAGCTTGGAAGTTGTGGTGAAAACCTTTATATGATGGATTGCTCAATATGTGATAATGTGATCAATGTTTATAAACTAGACTTTGGTGAAATGGAATGGGTGCCTTTTCAAGATACAGGAGAGGAACATGGTTTCTTTGTGGGCTACGTTTTTGATCATATTGATGCTGTAAAACAAGAGTTGTGGGCTGACTCTTGGTCACACTACCCAAGATATGATGTTGGTAATGGAGGTGGACATGGTAGATATTTTCCTGAAAGTGAGGGGTGGTATTTCCCGCATGAATGTTTGAATGTTAATCTCTTAGACGAGTCATGACTTTTTACCACTCTTATGATCTATTGATCTTTGCATATGTTGGTACATTTGGTTTTTGCAATTTGTGTTTTTGTTATCAAGTACACATTCATATATTTTATGTGATCTGGTGCCCTTTGCTTTGAAATGTGTGGCTAATGCATCATGTTTAACTCATACATTGTTTTTTGTTTTATCTTTTAGCCTTTTTATGATTGAGATGATGGTGCCTTTTTATGGATGGGGTGTTACAGTCCTTTTTTCTCGTAGTATTCCTTAATTTTTTGAATTTTGGTCACAAACATATAGCTGTGTGTGGATATATCAAGGAGTGTACTTATTTGTGTAACCATGGTTAATAGTGTTTAAATGTGCTGACTTGTCTTAAGAACTGAATTGACATGTTCTTTTATACAGTTTATGATTTGAAGAGAGAAAAGTCTGTTGAGTACTTGAGTTCCATGCATAAGTATGTGTACAAACTTGCTCATAGTTATGGTTGTTATCAAATTATCTGGACGTACTTTTGAAAATAAACGGATATCTTGAGCTAAACAACAGACTGAACGTGAGGTAATGCCCTTCACACGTCGTGGTTACTAGAGTATATGCCATGATAAAGGATAACAAAAATAATGTATCTTGGTCAACCTTTCGTAACCTATATAGATATTCATTAATTAGCCTATTTTTGTGTACCAATTAACGTTTATATCTCATACCTTAATTAAGCTTATTTTTGCAGTTGTGTTGTCCATTTTTTTTTCAAAAATAGAAAGAGTGTTTATCTTGTCCATATTGGGGTTGTTCCCGATTAATTTGTTGTGTTTTTGGGGCACCTCAACCACTCGCTGGTGATTTTCTACATTAACCAGTTTAACATCAAGTTTCAATTTTGACCTCTGGTTACAAATTTTAATTTGGGAAAATATCGAATGTTCTTGATTTAATTGGAAAAAATAAAATATAAGTAGTTAACCTGAAAATTTCTCAAAGTAAAATGATATTCTTTTTGTAGTTTTCCATTTTTTATTTGGCCAACGTATTTGATGTTTCAACCATGTTGACCCATAAGCCTACTTTAAAGTTAAAAATCAACATCTTTGAGGTTTTTGACCTTAGTGATACTTAGTATTAGCTGTCATTTTTATGTAGGCAAATTACGCAAGTCTTCCAAAAAAACAAAATTTGGTTATGTTTTAAATTCATTTGTTCTAATTTTGGGAAAACAAATTCTTATCATATGAAACAAACAAGGAACATTAGAGTTATAACTAGGGTGTCTAATAAGAGTAAAACTTTGTTTCCTTTTCTGTTTGTTAAGTTATGTCTGAATAAAGTGTTGTAAATATCAAATGAATGATGAGATGAAATTTACTCTTTGCAGGCATGAGGTGGAGCTTGATGCAGTTGCAAGCCAGTCACTTCAAGATGATAACTTTTTATTAAAGTATAATATTCGAAAGCTTTTGTTAAATTTAAGAAGGGTTATATATTGTGGATTTTGTTATTATTGACTATTATGATATGATGTCTAAATGGTTTAAAAATATGAAAGAAGTGTTTATATTTGTGGGAAGAACATGTTTATATTTATGATATAGGTGCCTGAATGGTTTAACAGGTGAGATTGTCTATATGAATAACTGAAAACTTCATCTTTTTATGGTTTACGAAATCATTTTATTCAAAATCATATTGCACTTTCAATACATTTATCTAAAGCCATGATTTCTTTAAGATTTTGTGCCAAGTGTTTTTGTTGCTTTGTCATTTTAAACATGCTGGTATGATCATTTTATATGTAACATAGTTATACATTACAAATAGCTTTTTGATACACACTCATAATCAAGAAGCTACCAAGTTGATGGCAACAAATCTTTTTTTCCTTTGACATCTGCTGCTTTAAAGAAGGTATTGAATAACAAAGCTTCAACAGAGATCTTTTGAAGCATCCTCAGGGCACTATAAGTAATACTTTTACCCTTGTTTTTTTGTTATGTTCCAAATGGGGGACTTTTTTTGTGGGTTCATTTGTGCTAATGAGCTAATCTATTACGATTATTTTATTATTATTTTAAAAATTAGAGTATACAATCTCTTAGTAAATAAGATTAAAACTAAAATCATCTGGTAGATATTTTTTTTGAAAATACTATACTTCAGTTAATACTTTAGAAAAAATAGCAATGTACTTCAAAATAGGATGCTATAATAAACAACTCAATGTACATTGCTCCAATGCATTGTCTACAAAAAAAATAAACAAATTTATATGTATAATATATCTATAATTGAATAGATTTGTCCACAGTACAGTATTATAATGGTAACAAATGAAATTAGGATGGTATAAAAGAAAGTAAAACCGATCCATTGTTTTTACATCAATCAATCCGACTATCAGACGGGTATAACACGAGTTGTTCTTTTGCTTGAGATTTTAAGTGTCTACTATAGGTCATATGATTATCCAGATGAATTATTTATGGACAACCAGGTACTTATTACCACTTATTACCACATGATAAATAAACTTAAAGGAAAGTGTCCGGATAATTCGAATATTTATTCCCATGTTGCCTCTACATTCGTTTTTGGCGGGCACCTTCAGGCTCCTCTCCATGAGGATAACATGAGATGGGTGTGTGTAGTTTGGTGGACCTCAAATTTTGATTTTGGCAAGATATTTTGTCAAAGTCTCTTAATACATGCAATCGAGTGAACCAGAAGAGTAAACATTGAGTGATATTGTATGACTACTAGTGAAAATGATGAATGTCACGGACAAGAAAAATGAAAAAACAATTTTTATGGCTTATAATAAAATAGTGGGGGCTACAATGTTTTTAATATTTTTAGGAAATAAATTTATGATCATTATTATTTGGTAAATGAGTTTAAAACCACGAGATTTTGTAAATTTGTTAAAAAAAAAAATACTAGCCTTAATCCATACCTTGATAGTTCTAGGTATGTTTACGATTTGCGAATTCAAAACTATTTTTTTTTTCCGGTAAAAAAGCTTAGGTACAAAAACATTCAAAAAAAGAGTCTTATAGGCATATGTGATATCAAATTGATAAGTTAAATAGTACAACTTATCATGTTAGTTTATTAATCGTACCAAGCCTAGATAAGCTGGTAATTAAAATGAAATGCCTTATCCAAAAATTCTTATTCGAGTCAATAAGCAAAATTATTTTGTGTAATGAAACCACTCATACTAGCTATTGAAAGTACCAAAAGACAATAAGTTTATAAACACTTTATAAATCTCAAACAAAGCCTTAAGGTAACGTTTGGTCATGTGAGACATGACTGTACATAACATAACAAGTCTATTTGAGCTTGCGTTTGGTATGGTTGAACATGAACAAGATAAAGAACGGCCATGTTGGTTCTAAATATGATTTTATGGGTGAGGCTAATTACTATAATCTCTTCAAAAATTTGGAACTAAAAAAAAGGTTTGCATGCACTTATCTTTGATTTTGTTTATGAATGTTGAATTCCATTTGATACATTATTCATGGAAGGAAACAGCCCACCAACACCACATAATATAGTGATAAATGATGAATTATGTGGGAAGATTAAAGTTTACCTATAATTCATTCCAAAATTTAGTCACTTTGTTTGTATGCAGCGAGTATGGTCTTTGTTTGCCTCATCTTCTCTCTCTCTCTCTCTCTCTCTCTCTCACACACACACACATTAAAGGTGAGCAGTGTTTTTGTTTGTCTGAGACCAAATATCAAGTAAAGAAGATAAAAGTTGATAGTTTATTTTTTCAATTTTTTTTATTTTTTTTGCTTGTGATATTCACCTGCATAAGAGAGAGAGGGGGGGGGGGGGGAGAGAGAGAGAGAGAGAGAGATGTTGGTTATTTTGATAACCAAAAACATAAATGCGGAAGCATGAACTTTGGATCTTTAAACTCAAATCTGATTAAAAGAAAACTTAAACAATAAATAACGATTACATACCTAATTTCATTATAATCTTCGAATCTGAAGAACTAGGGTTGGGTTTTCCAGTTAATCTAAAGAGCTCTCTCTAGAATCCCTCAGCAAACCCTAAACGAATTTACATGTGTATTTCGTGGTCCTGATTTCTCCTCATCACATGTATATATAGATGGATATATACCCTAATGTGAGAGATGGAAGGGATCTTGAGTCAAACCGAGAACTCAACCCACAAGGTAAGTTAATATTCTATAAATCAGTTCATCAACAATTTATATTTTTACCATAATAATTGGATTTAATAATATATCGTACATATTTATGAAGTGGTCCCATAATTATCCAACAATCTCCCAACGGACCACAAATATATAAATGTACGTATAACTGTATAAGCGCTTTAATGAATGTTATTATAACGTTGGTACCTTTGAACAATCTCGTCCACTAATCATAATAGTATAGGATCAAAGCGGCCTTCGTTACAATTTGTGTAACTAAACCTATCGAGGTCACATATACATATATAACTAACAACATAGATTAAATATGATGTGTTGTTTTAAAATTTAAATAGATTTCCAACGAGTTCCTTTTTTAAGTTGAAGTGAGATCTAACTTCAAATAAGTGCAACTAATAATGGAGTTAACCGAATTCTTAATTCTATACAGAAAAACATAATTGTTGTTAAACAACACATAAAGCACCATAAAACTCCCACTAAAACCAAATATCACACCAACGTGTGCAGTATGCTCGTGAAAGACCCAGGGAGGTAATCCCTTTATGAGCGAATCCGTTTTTATGGAGTTTGTTCATATGTGTTATACATATTTCCATCTTGCACTATTGTATTAATAGAAGGAAACTTGATGTTAATATGCTTTGACTTAATAGAACTTCTGTTATTGGAATATAACATTGCTGAATTATTATCACAACTTTAGTGGTCTTTCAATACCAATAATATGTAGCCTCGTGACAAATTTCCGCAGCCATATTTCATGCTACAAATTATGCTGCCATTATGGAAGAAACTACCTAAGTCTATTCTATGAAATGGCTCATCATGCTAAAATGTAAAAGTATCCTGATATGGATCAGTAACCATTTTGGTATCTAATAAACATATTCTTAATAAAAATGATCTTCAACATATTTGAATTTCCTATAGTTGAGCATAAGGCCTTTTGTTATATATAGATATATCAAAATCCATTTGGTTGCTTTCTTATGTTCCAAACTTGAGTTGCGTAGATATCTGTCCAAGACCAGAAAGATAAATTTACTCCCACTTAATTTGTGATACACAAAATCATCTACTGTATTTACCTCAAAACCAAAAGAGATAATAAATTGATGAAAAATTTGGTACCACACATAGGATATCCAAAGTTGAGGTTGTTGAGTTTGTGTATTCTGAATAGGAGATTGAATAACATCGTCGATCACTAATTCATAATCTGCATACTATTGAAAGAAATAATAGGAATCAAGATTGATTCCTTCTTAAGGACAATGTTTAACCTTGTTTCTCCCCCAAACTCAACATCCTCAAAGAATGTTGCTCTATCCAAAATTGCAAGGTCAATATCCATGCAATTGAGAACTAACATAATACCCTCATTCCACCCCTTAAATTTAATCTCATTGAGTAAATAAATCATAAATGTGATCAATTTTAGCAGATATAATACCATAATTCAAACATAAGCAAATCTATTTTTATGCTCATTAATCCATAATCCGTAATCAATATATTCAATTTATGACATCGTTACAAGGTGTCAACACAACGTTAATATCAAGTCTTTGGACAGTAATACTAACTTGCAAGAGATATCCTTGTTTTAGAGATAAACATTTGACAATAAATCATGTCAATTAACAACTCCCTCTTTGGATGGACTTATTAATCACATGGAACCAAAAAAATCACCACATGTTTATAACCACATATATGTTTATTCGGCCAAATATCAGTCTACCTTTGGGTCGGCTAATACCCGCATTAATAAACGCATAAGCTAAAAATTTTGATAATAAGAATTGACAATATATCATGTCAATTAATAAGCCCCTTTTTGGATTGATTTGTTAATGACATGTAACCGAAAAATTGTCATATATTCATCATCAAACATGTGTTTATCCGGCCAAAGATTAACCTATCTTTGAGTCGATTAATATCCGCATTAATAAACACAAACAATAAAATTTAAATTCTTTTCAAATTAATTTTTACAAAAGAGATCACTTTTGTTATATATTGTGTCAATTAATTTATTTTGAAAATAAATAAAAATGTCATAAATGAAATTTATCAACAGCCTAAAAAAATATTTAATAGACCTTGATAAATTAATGAAACCATATCATAAATTTTATACAATTTTAAAACTGAATAACAAATTAAATATCTCCAAAAAAAAATGTTTCATCTAAAAGTATGGATTACTTTTATGGGTGGAAACCTTATTACAAACAACACAAATAATTATTAAAATTCTATTTAATAATCCTTATCCTTATTAAGAATTAATAAAACCAAAATTTGCTAATGACATGAAAACATCCATGACAAATCATCCCACAGTTTGAGTATGTGTCTGCAATCCAATTTCTAGCTAATACCCAAAAAAATAAAAGTAATAATCTTCCTATCTAATAAAATAATAGTTTTATTCTCCTTTTGACATGTGTCATCTTATTAGGGCTTTTAATTAATGCATATTTTATTCTTCTTTTGTCATGTGTCACCACATTATATCTCCTAATTAATGCATGTCATTTGTAACCTATTGATTTTCCATTTCAAATTTCAAATTTTAAATTTCTCACTTTAATTACATTAAATTAATAACATTATAATAAATATTAAAATAAACTTAATACAAATTGTAAAGTGATATAATTTCACGTATTTATTTAATAATTTTTAATTTTTATTTTAGAAGTTTAATTAAATGTATAACCGTGGATCTCACGGATTATAAACTAGTACTAATAATAAAAAACTACCATGTGTGATATTTTTAACAGTTTTGGGAGTTGCAGAAGCATTACCTTAATATTAAAATAATATCTAAAAATAAAGGTGAGTACATGATAATCACCATATATACACACGTATCAAGCTTTAAAAAGGTTATTATTAAATTAGACATAGAGGTCACGATTCCATACCCTCAAGCATAACGAAGCACTATATAAGATACAAACAATGTGATATTTAATGAGTTTGTGTTCAACTATTATAGGGTGCAGTGTGCATATTATATGGGTACAAGTATCAAGCATGTTAAGCATGTCATGAATGGTTACTGTCAAATTCATAAATCAACAAAAAAACATTTGTTTATTCATAATTGAACAACGTCATCAAAAATCAGAAGAGAGAAGCAAATAGTAGATCAATATGACACCTCAAACAAAGGCACTACTACGGGTAATAATAAAATATTTAAAGTTTTAGTATCCTTGTCTCGCATCCTTTTTTTATAACGTCAGTCAAGAAAAAACAAATCTCGACGTAAATGAAGAAGATTCAGGTATGTATAAAAAAAATATTAATCAAAAAATTTTCTAGTAACAAATTCGAGTAGACACTGATACCAATTGTTGGTAATTTCGATAACCAAAAACATAAACGCGGAAACATGAACTTTGGATCTTTAAACTCGAATCTGATTAAAAGAAAACTTAAACAGTAAATAACAATTATATACCTAATTTCATTATTATCTTCAGATCAGAAGAACTAGGGTTGGATTTTCCAGTTGATCTCAAGATTTCTCTCTAGAACCCTTCAGCAAACCCTAAACAAATTTACATGTATATTTCGTGGTCTTGATTGCTCCTTATCACATGTATATATAAATGGAGATATACCCTAAGGTGAGAGATGGAAGGGATCTTGAGAATCTTGAGTTAAACCGGGAACTCAACCCATAAGGTAAGTTCTATCAACAATTTATATTCTTATCATAATAATTAAATTTAATAATATATCGTACATATTTATGAAGTGATCCTATAATTATCTAACAAGAGAGAGAGAGAGAGAGAGAGAGAGGTTTTTATCTTTTTTATTATTAGATATATGTAAATGGGTAAAAAGTAAAAGAAAAAAATATTAAAAAGGGTAAGATGATTTCTTTAGACCATGGACCACAAGTACAAACCAAAGTCGAAGTCCAATACTAGAACCAAAGTTGTGAATTTTAAAAACGATAGGGATCAAATGTATAATTTTCGCAGACAAAAAGACCCTAGCACACGAACTCCCAAAACAATTGTGCGGTATTTGCTATTCCCTTTTGCCACGCCGCTCACACTGTATCTTTTGTTTCTCTTGCAAATCGGAGTTTATTTGATCGAAAAACGTCACTCAGGTTAGTTTACATGATTTGGTTATCTTTATGTGTTTCATGAAATGCATTTTGAACTGTTTACTAATTTGAGTTTCTTTGTTGTGATAAGTATTCATGTTACCTGAAACGTTTTGATTCTGTGATATTATTTAATCTGTTATGTTTTGTTGATTATATATGATGTCTTATGATAGTTGGATAATTGATATAGTATTTCTTGTTTTCTCTTTTTCTGTTTAAAAGTGTGGTTAGATTACGTGCAGTTTTCATTTTACCAAGAATGTTTATTTTGTCTTTTGCAAGCTTAGAAATGACTATGACTAGGAGAGCGACTAGAAACCAAAATGATGATGATTTATCGAGCAGTAAGACTATGAAGACTGATGATGTGGGACTTTGGTCAAACCTCAACCATGATGTGCTTTTATTAGTTATGATGTACCTGAGAGTCATCGATTTTGTTGCATTTAGTGGCGTTTGCAAGTCATGGAGATTAGTAGCACTCAATAATAGGAAAAGGTTTATGGCATCCAAACCACCAATGCTGATGTGGATCGCCCCGTGATATTATTAATAAGGATAAGAAATACTGCCTAGAGGACCATGAACGAAGAATGTTAATGCGCCCTATTAAATAATAAGAGATTTGATAATTCGGTTAATATAACTTGTTAATGCGGTTTTCTAACTGCACCAAAAAAATATAGCATCAAAAAATAACAATATTTGTTGATGCGGTTTGTTAACTGCATTAGAAAACGGGGAAACCGCCTTATAATATATCAAAATTAAAATCACAAATCGCACTCCCACTCTATTAAATAATAGTATCAAAAAATAAAAAATCACCCTATTAAATAATAGCACCAACAAACAAGAAACCGCCATATTAAATAATAGCAACAAAAAATATAAACCGCCCTATTAAATAAAAAGGCCAAAAAATATAAAACCATCGTAATAAGATACAACACCAAAAAAAAAACCGCACTATAAAAAATAATATATCATTTAACAAATCATCAATGAACAAAAACATACTATTAAACAAAACTTCATTACATAAAAAACCAACAATTTCTTATTTACATTTTATTAATAATAAAACACAAAACATTATAATTCTTACAAAATTCTTTTCCGACTATCGTTCACCATGTAAATTAAACGAGGTACTATTTATGAGACCATATCTTCAAGTTTAACGGGCGAAGCAAAACGCTTCTTTTTCCAAAACTGCAACAAACAAACAATATATATATATATATATATATATATATATATATATATATATATATATATATATATATATATATATATATATATACACACAAAAAAAAATATTGATATTCTAAATCTATACAAAATAGTTACTTTATTTTCAAAATCATGTTGAGTGGTCTCAACAAACTCCTTCGTATCTTTTATTACTATAAATCCACACTCCCATCTACCTTTTTGTTTGTAGCACTGCATTTAATTCACAATAACTATTTCAAACCACTTGAAATACATTGATAAAAACCAATACAAAACATAAATTACCGTTTCTCACTTATTAACTTGTCCCGGGAAAATATTATCAATGAAAGAAGGAAGAAGTAATCGTCATTTTTCTTTTCTTGGTTCTTTTCATAATTTAAAGAATCAAGAATATAACCGCATTTGCTTTCAGAACATAGGATAAAAAGCACCCAATGCGTACTGCAAAAATAAGAATTATTTAACAAGTAAGCATATATGTGTAGTGTGTATTTATATTAGTGTAGTGTGTCTATGTATGTGAACGTATTATCGAAAGAAAAAAAAAGTACCCCTGTAAATATGGAGCAAGAAAATATCGTTTGCCTTTATGATACGAATATACTTCTTCGATATGTTTAGTGACGGGCGACAGGTCTTTTCTAGTATCTAAGCATGCAATGTAAAGCGGATTAAAAAAACACATTTGGAATTGGGCGACCTAAAAAGAAGCCTATATATATATATATATATATATATATATATATATATATATATATATATATATATATATATATATATATATATTACACGATGTTAGTAAAAATTAATATATCTAAAAAGTTATTATACCATATTAAAAAAACATATAATAACTTACATCGCAAACCAATGAATAACGCTATAATCAAGCAAATCTCTTAAAAGTAGTTGTAACACCTCTATATGTTGGATGCTAACTTGAACCCTACGACGATGCATCCCTTTGGGTGAAAAAATATAAATGACATTTGCATTCCCAAAAAACTCTACGACTTGAAAACCATCAGATTGAATTTGAGGTCTTTGTTGTTCTAATTTTCTCAAGGATGTACACAACTCAGGTTGATCATGTGTATGGAATTTAGGTTCGGGTTCGGGTTCGGGTTCGAGTTCGGGTCTGGGTCTGGCTCGCGGTTCGGATGCATTTAAATTAACTTGTGGTGGATTCATAGATAACATCTACAAACAAACACAAAACATTAGTACTTAGATATGATTATATACAAACATAAAAAATCTAAAACAAAACATAACAAATCTAAAAATAAGCATAAAATAAGTTTTTAAGACTAACCATATCAACTAAACCACCTTGAAAATATTCATTAATTTCATGTTGATAAGCAATGTGCTTCTCCTCAAACTAAAATAACAAACAAATTGTTATAATATTATCAAAATAAAACTAAATTAACAAAAAATAAGAGTGAACCGGTCGACTACATGTGGCTTATAAATTGAAGTCGTCATGATGTCATCAACATATATCTGTGATGAGCCGTAATTCGACCCTATTCATGTGCCACTATTTGATTTGATAGGTGTCTTGTTCACAAGCTACAATATTTTGTAATATTTAAATAAACATATACTAAAATATATAGTTATATTTAAATATAAATATACCTTTATTGCATATCTCGGCTACTGAGCGAGGGTATGCATAATATGTTTAACAAATTCAACTTCTTCAATTAGTGTGACGGCATGCACAGACAAGTTCTCATATATTTCGACGATTTCATCAACCTGTAGTTTCACACAACCTTTACTTATTGGTTGTGAATGTATGACCGTTTCAGATGTTGGCCATGCAATACCATTAGCTACTTTCAATTGGGTATCAGCCACATTTACTAGCAAATCACATTCTGTCCTAACCTGTGAATCATACAACATTTTTTTGTAGATATAATATAAAAAACATAACTTATAATATACATATAAATCTTTTTTATGTGGAAACGATAAATATATTACCTCAATAAGTGGGTATTCTGTCAACCGTCCACCAGACGCACCACTAGATTCATGGAATGTTGGGATCATGTCAACATGTTGTCTCGTGTTTCGACTATTTTCCACATTCTTAAACAATCCACCGTAAACCTGAGTATGGCAAATGATATTGTATATGGTCCGTGATCGCCCCCATGCTTGCGTCCCAAAAGTCTAACTAATAGGTCTTCCTTATTTTGAAAATAACTCCCATCGGCTATCATTCTTTTCTCTACTTGTTCCTATGAAGAAAAAAAAATACATGGTAATATATATTTACTAAAAAATCAAAATCTTCATCATGTGAAAAAAAAATAATTGTTTACCAAAAAAACGAAAATCTTGAATTGTCCCGTGGGGAAGAACGTACGTAGTGGTTTCTGTGTTTATTAATGCGAAAGCCATTAAATACAACATAGACCGTTTATTTTGTATACGACCCAAAAACTCGTATTTGGATACAAGTTGAGGCCATATAATATGTCTTTTTTTTAAGACCCTTCCATCCACTTCGTCCTAAACGTATAATAAATAACCTTTTGGCATTGATTTGTTTACCTTTTGCACTTATTGCCTTCACACATATCAACAAAGTGTTAACAACAACAACAACAATAATAATAATAACAACAATAACACTAATAACAATCATCATCATCATCATAATAATAATAATAATAATAATAATAATAATAATAATATTAATAACCCGGGGGTAGTTTTTTCTGCAATAAATCTTTCCCATACATCAGGTTTTATAAAATCATATTTAAGACAAACATTCAATCGGTGGTTCACAAAATTTGAAACAAGGAATGATTTAAAATTTGATGCAAGTTTCACAGCTTTTCTTTTCACATAATTTTCCTGATCATTAGACTCAATGTTCCACTGTTTCTATAATTTCAAAACAAAAGAGGTAAAAAAATAATAATTAAATAACAAGTTATTTATATTTGTAATAAATTAAAATATAAATACTTTGGTTTCCAACCATAAATCTTTAAAATACTTTTCTCCAAGTTTACACAACTCTATATCTATAGGAAAACTACGTCGAACCTTCATGCCAAACCAAGAACTAAACTGTGTTGGCATGCCACCATCTGTGATATTATTTTTATCAAACTTCACTTGATACTTGTCTGGAGAAATCTTTGACTTAAATGCAACAATACCACGTTCACCTCTTTTTTTGTTCATATATTTTCCATTTTTATAAGCCTAACAACATTAAACAAATTAAAAATAATTTTATCCATGGATAACAGAAGACAAACATGACATAAAGGAAAAGAAACATAATCCAATACAATAGTATATTCCATGAATACAAAACATGAATCCAACATAATGCAATGAAAATGAAGGATCGATCCAATAAATTGGTATAGTATTGCATTTATTAAACAAGAGACATCACACGTTTATATATTCAAAAGATTCTAAACTATAATGTAAGGTAATAACACTTTTTCACAACAACAAATCAATATTGTAAAGATTCTAAAGATTCTTAAACTATACGACATGAGACAATCACGTTCAATTCTAAAGGATTTGAAACACCTTTTAACAATAAAGCTTTTTGACAACAAAGCAATATATATACACCTTAGTCGAGACAACAACAAATCAATGTATATATACCTTATACGACAAAGAAACTCAAAACTGACAATGTGACACGGAGACTTGTGGAGGTTTCCAGATGAGAGTTATGGAGGTTTCCGGTGGAGACTTGTGGAGGTTTCCAGCGTCGACTTAGCTGTCCAGGACCACTAAAACCATAATTTTTGTCAGCGTCGACAATGAAGGTATTACAGAAAAAGGGTTTATGAATCGTTGTGGAGGTTTCCAAACATTAGAAATCCAAATAACGAAAATCATAAGAGGGAAAACCTTGTGTATCGGTTTAGGTATTTTTTGGGGAGATTATTGTGGCCGGATGTTTTTTATGAGGCAATGTTTGCTTTTGATGCCGTTTCACTTTTTTGTGGCGGTTTGTTAGTATTTTATAAGGCGGTTTCCAATAAGTTTTTTTTCTTTTTTTTTTTTTTTTTTTTAATTTTGTTTTAATCATCAATAATTAAAAAATAAAGCTTTATGCAATTTTTTGAGGCGGTTTGTAAATACATTATGAGGCGGTTTCCATTCAGTTTTTTTTTATTTTTAACTTTTTTTATCATCATAAAAAAATAAAATAAGGCTTTATGATTTTTTATTACAAGTTAACATAAGTTAACTTTTTGTTGTATTTTTTATTACAAGTTAACGTAAGTCTTTAAAGAACAGGACTTAGCTATAATGTTTTTTTTTCAATTTACCAATAGATTGTACATTAATAAAGTTAAAAATTATTACTCGTTTGTTTTTAAATTAAAAAATTTAGTTTATCTAAAAAAGAAAATAACAATACATAATTATCTTCTTTAAAATACAACTCAATCAAAACTCAATTCATGTGATGCATTAAAGAATATCCTCATCCGTAGATAAATAGAATCAAATGGTTGGTAATTAATATGTTTTGATGCGTTTATCAATTTTTTGATGCTATTTTTTGTTGGTGATTTTTAGCTTTTTTTATGTGGTTTGCATTGTATTTTTGAGTGTATCTTTTGAGGCGGTTTGGTTTATTTTTTTAGGGCGGTTTTCATGTAAAAGTAGATTATCTATAATGTGGTCTATTTTGTTGATGCGGTTTGCATTGTTTTTTTTGAGGCAGCTTGTGTATCTTTTAATGCCGTTTTTTGTATTTTTTGAGGCAATTTGTTTTTTTTAGGGCGGTTTTAACGTAAAAGTAGATTGCCTAAAATGTGGTCTATTTTGTTAAGATAACAAGTAAATGCCTAATACATTAAATGCACATCACAAGTGATCAAACACCACAAGTAAAAGTCTTCCCTGATATATTTAAATGTTATTCAATATTTTCTTATAACAATTATACAAACTTTATAATTATCAAAAGATAAGGATAATATTATTATTATTTTATCAATACATAGTATTTGATACAAAAGTCATGTAAAAATAACATTCAAAAATGAAAAAAAAAACATTCATGCACTTAATCAACATATGTCCCTTCTATGTTAGATCGTACGAATGTTGTACGTTCAATATTATCGTAATTACCGGGTTTAATACCAACCGAAAATAGTGGTAGATCATCAAAGTGGATGTATTCTTCTTTGTCAGTGATATCATCAACACCAAGAATACTTAGTTTGCCTTGTAAGAAGATGTGCTCTTTTTTCTTGCTCGGGTCTTTGATAAAGAAAACCTATGTGACATGTCTTGCAAGAATGAATGGCTCAGATGAATGGCCATTATTTGTAAGTTCGACAAGTGTAAAACCATCTTTATCAACTTGAACACATATACGGTCATTCACCCATTTACATTTCAACATAGGAATAATGAAGTCATAATAGTTCAACTCCTAAATTTTTTGTATAACGCCATAATAAGAATCTTTGGTTATTCTTATCAAAGTATCATGATCCTATCTTTCGAATTCGATCGTTGATGTTGTCATTGTAACTCCACTATTCAGCATTGTACTTTTTTCATCTTAATCTTTGGTGTAAAACGTATAACTGTTAATGTCGTACCCTTAATAAGATTTAACTCTACAATCTGGACCACGTCCCAACCTTTTCATAGTTTCATCAACATTCATTTCTGCTACCTTCTTTTCCAACCACCTCGAAAACTCTTTGTTATGATTGTTTATGTACCACATTTTTTCCTTACCCGAGTATTTCGACTTCAACATGTCCATGTGTTCATCAACGTAAGGATTAATACATTTCATGTGTTTTAGGACCACTAAATGTGCAACTTGTAACTCTTCATAAGTTGGCATGGTTATTTTGAAACCGACTCCTCCCTTACCTTCAAGTCGACTAGCATGACGAGTTTTAGGAACACCAACGCTTTCGACATATTTCATATAGCCTACAAAAAATATTAATATTATATATAATATATTATAGATTGTTATAACTGTAATATATTATTAATAGGATTTACCTTGGCAGAACTCAATCACCTCTTCACAAGTATACCCTTCAACAATACTGCCCTCTGGCCGATTACGGTTTCTTGCGTAACCTTTTAGGATACCCGTATATCTTTCAAAAGGGTACATGTACCGTAAGAATATAGGACCACAAGCCTTAATTTCTTGTATGATATGAGATATGAGGTGAACTATTATATCAAAAAATAAGGGTGGAAAGTACATCTCTAGTTCACAAAGTGTAACATAAACGTCTTTCTCCCATTGATCCAAATCTTCTACATCAATAACCTTTGTGTGAATGTTGTTAAAAAACAAACAAAGTTTAGTGATAGAATGCCGGACATCATCTTGTAAAATTCCATGAATTGCGATAGGAATCATATGTGTCATCAAAACATGACAATCATGAGACTTCATTCCAAACAATTTACAGTCTTTCTTCGACACAAATCTTTTAATGTTTGCAGAATAAGTTTATGGCACCTTAATATCATGTAAACATTGACAAAACTTTATTTTTTCTTCTTTTTGATGTAGTATAATAAGCAGGTGGGAGATAAACACCGTTAGCACTCTGTCCGGGGGCAAGATCTTCACGTATCCCCATCTCGGCCATGTCCTTTCGGACGTTAACCTCTTTAGTTTTATGCTTCATCTCTAATAATAAACATATCAAGCTCTCACATACATTTTTTTCTATATGCATAACATCTAGACAATGTCTAACATCCAAATGTCTCCACTAAGGCAATTCAAAAAAATTGAGTTTTTTTTTTCCAAGGGGCATTTTTATCAACACGAAATATTTTTCCGAACACAACATTTATACTTGCAACTCGTGAAAATGCATCAAATTGTTTCCTCATCGTTCTGATCTCAATACTTCCATCAAACTCAATAGTTTTCTTCCTAAAACGGTGACCCTTCGGAAGGAATCTTCGATGTCCCATGTATATAATTTTTTTGCAATTTGTTAACCATATCGATCTTGTTTGATCTTCACAAACTGGACAAGCTTTCTTACCCTTTGTTTTGTATCCTGACAAGTTACTGTATGCTGGATAATCACTTATAGTACAAAAAATCATTGCCTAGAATTCAAAGTGTTGTTTCTTATAAGCATCATATATATCTTTACCCGAACTCCAAAGAGTTTTTAAGTCATCAATCAAAGGAGACAAATATACATCAATATCGTTACTAGGTTGTCGCGGCCCCTGAATCAACAATGACAACATAATGTATTTCCGTTTCATGCATAACCATAGTGGAAGATTGTAAATGCATAAAAGAATCGGCCATGTACTATGACGACTGCTAATGTTCCTAAAACGATTATTCCCGTCTGAACTAAGCCAAAACTGTATGTTTCTCATCTCTTTTCCAAATTCAGGATACTTCTTATCAACATTTTTGTCCAGTGAGGTGAATCCGCAACATGTCTTAGTTTTCCTTCAATTACACGTTCTTCCAAATGCCAACAAAGTAACTTTGCTTCTTTTTCGTTTGAAAATAACCTTTTTAGTCTTGGTATAATAGGGAGATACCACAACATTTTAGTCGGTGGTCCACTTTTTGTCACATTATCATCTACTATCAGTTCATTAAAGGAGTTAAACTACCCGACGGTTTTGGATCAAACTTTAAGAACAAGGTGCTTCCTAATGATTCAAATATAATTGGGTTAAAGTCTCATGATTATCACATCCTCATGTAACGACTGCTACCAATAGGAGTTCGAGCTGGTTTGCCTACGAATGTTTCAACAACAATCATTGACCTTTGCACATTCTTTAAAAAAAATTTGTGCGCGGACATTGGATGTGAAAGACATGTACAAAGCACATAATGAATTGATAAAGATCTTATGCAATCTAGAGTTGATATATCCTCCAACATTTTTTGATATAATGGTTCATGTAGTTCTACATTTACCAGAAGAAGCTATTCTTGGAGGGCCTGTACATATGAGATGGATGTATCCTTTTGAAAGATACATGAAAAAGTTAAAAGCTTATGTAAGAAACAAAGCAAGACCAGAAGGTTCAATAGCAGAAGGTTATGTTGCAGATGAAGCGTTGACATTCTGCTCCATGTATCTTGATGGTATACAAACCAAATTTAATCGTCCCGAAAGAAATGCAGATGTTGGCATTCCGAAGAGTCGGTTTTCTGTGTTTTCATTATAATGTCGTCCGATGTCGAAAAAGAAAATCATTTCTCTTTCTAAAGAGGCCTCGAAAGCGTTGCATTGGTTTGTACTATTCAACTGCGATGAAGTTAAATGCTATATATCGTAAGTATTTTTATTTTTTATATTTTCTTTTTAGGTATTGTGATAAATTAATTTGAACCCTTTCTCCTACATACAACAAATTTACATCTAAAAATCCGGGAAGAGATGTAAAAGAGAAATTTTCTTCATGGTTCAGTGATAAGGTAGATATATTTTATACATATATTATATATAAATCTAAATTATAATATTATTAGAAGTTATCAATCTTATATCTTTCTAGGTCTATCGGCTAGAAAGAAATTCGTCCCCTGAATGTACCAATGAATTAAAGGCATTGGCACATGGTCCGTTGAACGTGTTTTCTTACACTGCTTGCATAGTCCATGGTGTTAGATTTGTAGTATATGATTGTGAGCTTCTACGTACTACTCAGAACAGTGGTATTTTTACAATTGGAGAAGATGGTACACCATTTTATGGTCAATTGGCGGAGATTATCCAGTTGAACTATTTAAGTGGTTACTCGGTTGTTCTATTTCGTTTCAAATGGTTTAATACATCGGGGAAAAGACGATCTGTTGAGAAAAATGGTACCGTTGCTATTGACATCAGTCGTGAATGGTATGTCGGTAATGCATGGTACGATGGTGACCAATACATTTTAGCCACACAAGCGAAACAAGTGTTTTATCTTCAAGAGCCTTCTCGAAATGGTAATAATTGGAGAGTTGTGGAAGACGTTCATCATCGAAAACATTGGGACCATCCAAGTCTCAGTCTTGTTAATGATTTAGATGTTTTACACAACAATCAATCATTTGATTATAACTTGGTTGTCGACGTAGGTAATGATGGTGAATCAAATGTGGTTGTTGATAGATGTGTTGCCCCTGTTGTGGATGATCAATCATTTCATTCTAACTTGGTCGCCGACTTAGGCTATTTGCCCATGCGGGCAACTTTACATGAAGTTGGTGAATCAAGTGATGCTCCTATTGTGGACGATGAAGTTTTCATTGACGATGATGAGGAGGACAATGATACATACCCCTCAGAAGACGAAATTATTGTTGATAATGATGAAAACGATGATGATCCTGTAGACACATGTTATTCTAGTGATGATTATGATTGAATGTATTGTAATGTTTTTGTATCTTTAATGGATAGTTTTTACAATGTTGTAATTGTTACTTATAATTTGTTTAATTAATTTTTATTATTTATTTCAATCAAAGAAATGTCGACACATGTTGCACGGAGCCATGGTGGAGATGGTGGGAATGAGCCTCCTCGACGTCCACAGAAGATCCCGACATCCTGTGAGTCATGTAAGTAACTTCTTATGATAAAATATGTCTTCATATTGAATATATTTTTAACATACTAACTTTTCAATTACATGTGTCAATGTAGCAAAGCCAACGAAAACTCGTATGAATGGACGAAACACAAATTTGGAACGAATGTTTGATAAAAACAAAGGGCCACTACCACTTAAAATTGAACTTACGGGAAAACAATTTAAGTTTTGTGGAGACAATTACCAACTTTACATACGGTGTGTCTCAAATAGTGTTGCAAAATTTGTCCCTTTTTACTATCCAAGTTGGAAAGATGTCCCTGCAAAATTCAAAAACAAAGTTTATCTCGAAGTGCATGTAAGTATACAATATAATGTTTTATTTTTATTTAAATCTTATAATTTTTAGATGTGTAATAATCATTTATTTTGTAGAATTATTATGATATTGAAGCTTTCCAAGACACACCTTTCTGGAATTAAATGATTCAAGGAATCGACAGTGATTGTGCATCGTGTTAGAGGCGTCAGAAAGGGAAGTTAAAGGAACATTTTGATACTGTGGGAGGCTATAAGGATGTAGACTTCGTAAAGAGAAATCCCCCACGGACACAGTCTGAAAAAGAGTGGGGAAAGTTCTCGACAAGCTTTACACAAATGAAAAATGGAAGGGAAAGTCTATACAAAATAGTGAGAACAGAGGAAAACAACTTTATCCAAGTTCACATGGGAGTGAACCCTATTCCCAAAAACGGTTTAAGGAAATAAGTTTATTTTTAGTATTATTTAAGGATTTATTAACAGTTATATGAAATCTTAATAATAGTT
Source organism: Lactuca sativa (assembly GCF_002870075.4). Lineage (NCBI taxonomy): Eukaryota > Viridiplantae > Streptophyta > Magnoliopsida > Asterales > Asteraceae > Lactuca > Lactuca sativa. The sequence continues at coordinate 62,762,014 of NC_056624.2, forward strand.
TTTTTTTTCTAACTCTATATAGAGAAAAGCAACATGAAAGGTGAATTATATTGAGGGTTGGAAGAAGAGTCACTATAAAGAAGGTCGTGGATGGTGCAACATGCAAGCACAACAAGATTGGGTAAGTAAAAAGTTTCTATATTATTATGGTATTAAAAGTGGATTACCTATGTTGCTTATATTGCTATTTAAAAATACATTAAATATATCGAAAGTAGATTGCTATGATAGGTATGATGAAATTTTAGACTTATTGTTCTTATTAATTATAGTTGGACAGGTTGGTTGTCTTCTTTATAGTCGTTATGCTGCCGATTTTTAGTTAAAAGAAACTAATGTATGTTTATTTTTTTTTTTGTTGTAGGTTAAAATTGAAAATGAGTATAAGAAAATGTTGGACGAGGTTGGTGGCGATGAATCAAAAGTCAAACAGCTAGAATGCTTGGCTCGTGTACTTGGAGAAAGGAGAGGTCATACACGGAGTGTTGGTCGAAAAGTGAAAAATATAGCACCTTATAATATCCCAGCTCCTTCAACAAATAATGTAGACCTCAATGCATTTGCTCTTCAGTTGACTCAACAATTGAGTCAACAGTTTAATCAACAAATGCAACAAATGTTCATGTCTCAAAATCCAAACACCCAACCTCCACCGCCGGTTCAATTCAATATTGATCTCTCACAGGTACAACTTCCAAACAGACAAGTGATATATAATGATGATGCTCAAAGTGATGATGCTCAAAGTGATGATGATCAAAGTACCGATTCGCAAACTTCTAGTGGATCAGATTAAATTAGGTATTATTTGTAATTCTCTGAAACTTTTATACATTTCAAATGAATGTTTTGGTAAATGTTTTGAGATTGTATTATATTTTAATGTTTTGAGATTATAATGTATTTTAATATTTTGCAATTAAATTTACCGATTTAGCTATTTTGTAAATTTACTATTTTAAGAATTTGGGAAATTATAGTGGTTAAAAGGAGTATATGGAAATACCTATAGAGACGACATCATCTCTACAGATACCTATAGAGACGACATGTTGTTTTTATAGGGGTATCTATAGAGACGACATGACATACCTATAGAGACGACATGTCGTCTCTAAAGATACATCAACCACGACGAAACACCATTGCTATAGGGTGGCTGCTTCCCACTCTATATCCATCTATGGAGATGACCAATTGTGTCTATCGCTACATCTATGGAGACGACATGGTGTCTCCATAGGTTTATCTGTGGAGGCGCCAAGTCGTCTCTATAGTTGTACTTGTGGAGACGACAAGTTGCTTTTATAGATTAATCTATAGAGACGACATGTCGTCCCTATAGCTTTACCAAAGGAGACATCAACTTATAGCAACAAATCAGAATAGGGCGACATACTGTCACCAAAGGCTACCAATCGCGACGAGTTTATTAATGACGACAATACAGATCTATTGCGACGGGGCTATAGAGACGAAAGCTATAGGGACAACATATCGCCCCAAACACCAATAGGGACGACTTTTTGAACCTATAGAGACGACAATTGTCGTCCCTATAGGTCTAACGTAATCCTTATTCGCGCGTTCACCACATATATAATACTCTCCAAAAATGATGTAATAACAAATTTCATCATCACCCTACACCTATCACGCTACTTATTCACTTTCTTTTTGTGAGAATAAACCTTTCAAGGCTTGGGCACTATGAGCTTGGTAGATGTAACGGTCTGTTCTTTATCAATGCCGACGTGTTGAAGATTTGGCTTGTCCTCAAGCCTAAAGGTAGGGAAATATGCATGTATAATGAAAGCGTCCTTCCCGGTTCCTTCTGAAACGGTTTGGTTGTCTCATTGAACAAGCCATTATTCAACAAAGGAATCCTTTTTCGTTGATTTTTCTTGTAGCCAAAATCCTTAAGTGGGTTAGGGGTGTTAGTTAGGTCCATTTCAAGCCTGAGGGAAGGGATGGTTTAGCCTTGTAACTTCCAATAGCACGTTTTGTGAGTGAAATGTGGAAGACATGATGGATGCTTGAAGAATCTGGTAATTGTAGGCGAATGAAGTTATACCGACATATTGAAGATTTCAAAGTTATCAAGAGTTTAATACATTGTTTCTTCTGCATCACTTATTCTTGTACAGGTTTGATCTTTCTACGTTAACATAAGTAAATATCATATAAATATTAAAGTTTTAAAAGTTTTGTAACATTTTTTATTTAGATATTTGATCTTCCTATGTTAGCAAGTTATGTTGTAAAATTCAAATTAGCTTAATAATATAAAGAAGTCTTTGAAACAATTTTCTAGAGTTTTTAACATCTTCATTATAGTTAAAAAAAAATATTTACCGGTTGTTATAAATCTACTTACCAAAATTGGATAACATTGTATTATTAATAAATAAATAAGAAAAGGCCCCAAATTTCTTCACTTCTCCCTTCCTTCCGCCATCATTGCACGTTGGGTCTTTTTTTTTTTTCTGGCATCGGTGATCCTCCCTCACCTATCCAATGATCCTCTCCACCCTTCATCTGTTGAACACAAGTCTTTATATGGGAAATAATAATGCTTTTATTAAGACTACTGAAGAACTTATACTTTGAGCGACTACTACACTTTGGTTTCTTTGAGTGTTTCTTGGATACTTGGATGTTGGATGGAGCAAATGAGTTACACACCTAGTTATAGGCCTCTAAGGAAGTTTCTAGATACTAGTATACATTTACTACTATCTAGATAATTCTAGAACCATATATCATACTCTATAAGCTTCCATATATTTCTAGAATGTTCTACCATGTTCTAGAGAAGTCTATGACTTCCTAATGTCTTCTAGGATGTTCCTTAACATTTTATGGGCTTCCATGTCGTTCTAGAGTATTCTAGAGTCTTCCATAATGCTCTAGAATATTCCAGAGCAATCTGTAAGAAGCTAACTTCTTCTAGATAATAATATTGGTTTTACTGGGCTAGTGATGATCTTTTAACATTCCCCTTCAACACTAGCCCCTGTTCTTCATACCATATTGACCTAACAAAGAAACCCCTCATATTTTCCAGCACTCAACCCTTTGTGAACTTCATATGTTACTTGATCATCAGTCTTCGTATGTCGCATCTCAATATCTTCCTTTATAGCTTTCTCTCAGTCGCATGCTTTGTTTTTCCTAAGTTGTTACATTTGTTGCTTTGAACTTTATTTCCTTAGTTGACAATGATATTGTTGGTTGTCTTTTGCTACACCATAATATTGTTCCTGACCCCGTTGAACTATCTTGTATAGTTTCGTATGTCTCCCTTCGGCAAACTTGTTAGCATGTAGGTTGTCCCTTTTGCAAGGCTTGGAAAATTCCTGCGATATTAACATGTTATGAGGTGATCCCTTATTAATCTGATTATCAAGATTAAATGTCGTTCGAGTGAAGGATGTTACGTCCGATTTATGACTTATTTTGTTCTTATTCTTATTTACCTTATCCATTTCTCCATCATACGATCCACCTTTCGTTTCAGATGAAACTTTTTATGCAACTCTGGTGACGTCATGTTCTTATTATACTTCGGGACGTCCATCTTCGAGGGAACAACTTCATCCTTCAGGGTTGTCATGAACCTTGTCTCATTACTCTTGAGACCATTATTGAGTTGCATAGTTGACAGGATTCGGGATCTTTTTATATTTCTCTCCAAGGATATAATGTGATTTATTGAACCCTTAGTGACATGCATGGTATCAACTCTCTAAAATGACCAGCATCGTACGTTGTCTAGGAAATCCATTCATAATACCATGTGATAGTCATCCATATATACCACTGTCATGTCAAGTCTACAGTGTCTTTCCATTCTTTTATCTTAATGGGTACTCAGTATGCAACACCAAGGATAGGCTTAGATAAAGAGTCAGCGACCTTCAATTGACTTGGATTTTTGGTTTATTTAATAACCAACTTCCTAGCTTCAACGTCACCAAGGAAAACTCATAAATCTTAAACAGTTTTCCCTCATACCTGAGAATTTTGATGATGTTGTTTAACCTATAAAAAGTATGGCATGTGAAATCATGAATCCACAAGAATGGGAGGGGAGAGGGATCTAAAAAATAATAATGATATATGATTTACTAATTCAAGTGGTGACGGTTTTAGTAGTTACCTTTCATGCTCCTGGAGTAAGAAAAACAATATACACCTTCAGTTGACTCCAATACGTACCTATAGTGGGGAAAAAATCTTGAAAAGGACACATGTTCGTTATAAATAGAAGCACAAAAAATCTCTACATAAAACCATAAGTGAAATTAAGGAGAAACCCATGTATCTAAATATTCTCATGCATATATTAAACAAAGAAAAGTCCAAAGTCTAGTACTGCATCATACCACACCGTGCATGTTGTTATTTTATGCTCAGATTAGTAAGGAAAATTAGTTTTAAGGGTTGTGGAACAGGGGGAAACAAAGGCTAAAATGGGGTGGTCCAAGGTCTTAAATTGACATAGAGTGACTGTGGAAATAGGGGAAAACAAAGGCTGAATTGGGGCTGTCCAAACATACTTGTTTGGTCCGTAACAAACGGAAATGTACTTTTAGTAGTTTCATTTTTATAGCATCATACTTCTTTTTACTATCAGATTTATGTAACTTTCGCTAAAGTGGCATTTAGAACAAGGCGGTGGTTATATATCACCAAATCTTGACCTTAAGCTTCAGCTATGGAAGTTAAATAACTTAAATATGGAAGGGTAAATAGGTAATTCCACTTACACCATGAGCACCTAGAGGTGGAAATCCTACACGCTTTGGTATAGAACCCATTAATGCATTAGTTACAGCAGATAGGGCTTGTGCATCATTTGGTTGTGACTGTCCACAGTAATGGTAAGAAAACAATCTTTTTATGTCTTGAAGAAACTTGAAAACACAAACCATGGTAGCATATAATGATTTTACCATACATTTCGAATGAAATCATACTAAAACACCAAAAAAAACATTATAAGATGGTGGTAAGTTAGTTTAAGGTTTTTATATAGAGAGAGAACCACATATTAAATGAAATTACATAAAGAACCAAATCTGATCAAGAAACTCAAGCAAGAACAGGTCTTTAAATCCAAAAAATGCAAAATAGGTAACCATTAAACATACATGGTGAAAAGGAATAACATCCAAAAGATAATGATGGTATTTGAGAATCATTTTATAGAAAAGGTACCTAGAACAAAAATCAGCAAAGGTTTAAGACTATTAATAGAAAATTACCTCATGGTAGTCATCAAAATCGTTATGAAGATGTAAGGCATTTTGAAATTAGGAAATAAGGATATCATGTCATAGATTTGTTCTTACCAATGTGATGTTGGTGTTAGATTCGTTTGTGATATCTCTTCAATGTACTTGTGGTCCTTAAAATTTATGTTATGTAACCACCAACCAAATGAGCTTAACAATACAAATATTTAGAGTTAGTTTTATCCGGTGTAAGAAGAAACAAAAACATATTGCCATATTCCAATTTATGGTATAAAGTTGAATTTGACTGCTAACAGTAGAAGAGAACCTGATGTATCAAGATTTATACTTCAATTTGGATCTACAGCAAATCTTAAACCTAGTCATATTCAATATCCTTATAGTCATATACATATCCAAGTGTAAATTTCGATTTGCAATCCATTTAACAAAGATGATTCAACTAACATCAAAATCCCAAAATCATTAATTACAAGTAGCTAAAACATACATAAATTTCGATTTGCAATCGATTCAACAAAGACGATTAAACTAACATCAAAATCCCAAAATCATTAATTACAAGTAGTTAAAACATACACCTGAACATGTGTCTTTAAAAAGAGGAGATATGACATGGCATGCGACTACGATGTGTAGAATGAAGAGGCTCGTTTAGTGGTGTTAAGATATTGATATGGTTTTAGGGCTTTATCCTACGGATTGAAGTGGCTCCAGTACAGAAAATCGACGGCCATTAACCTCTAGATGTGGGTTTTGAGGGGAAAAAGGAAGGAGAGGAAATGGATTGAAGAGAAAAAACTGAAAGTGATGAAAATGGTGGAAGGGGATGAGGTGAACCTAAGCATAGAACTACTAGAAAATCAAGTCTTAGCGACAGAATCAGCGAGGGAAATAATACCTAGCTAATCAGCAATGGATTTGCAAGGGATCAGCGACGGAAAACAACAAGATATCTATTCCGAAAATTTTAGCAATTTACCAAGGGATTAGAGAGGGATTAGCGATGGAAACAGCAACGGAAAAATCCTTCACAGATCTCTCGTTGAATTCGGTCGTTAGTTTCGGTTCCCTCTCATTTGTTTCACTAATTTTCAGTTCCCTCACATTTTTTCTTTCCCCCCGACGCCTCCCTCCTAAATCCATATTCTTAACCTAATTTCATTTGGTACCCCCATCCCAATATCAACTCCGGCTTCCCCCAACTCTATTATCGTCGATTCCAGCCGCCCTTGTCCCCATTATTATTCATTCTGACCGCCTCTAGCCCCATCATCGCCGATTCACGACTTTAGGTCAATGACGTTAACACTTCAATTTCTTTTAATTTTGAGGCATCGATCTCCACAATTAGCGTCTTTGTTGGCAATCGCATCACCCCATCATCAAGACACTCAAGTATGTGGTATGTGTGTCTGATATTTTATTTGAATGTTGTTAAAAAGATTACATTTTTTCAATTATTTTTTTGTTGGTGTTGGCCATACTCGAAAGAGGTGAAATTAAGTAGAGTTTGTATGTACCTTTGAAGTTATCTAGTTTTGGTTTTGACTAAGCTCAATATTACAGGAATCCAAAGTAAAGTGTGTCAACTGGAGGTCTATCATCGGTGATGGAGATAGAAGGAGGAAAATTGTACAAGATTTATGAACAAGAATGATTAACTACGAGTTAAAACTTTAGTAATCCATGAGAAGAGAATGAAATAAGTATTTCAAGGTAAGTTCAAATATGTTATCGTATACAATAGCCCTAGATATTATGTAATTCTTTTGTTACTAATCCCTATCTAGAAAAATATTTACATTTTTATCTTTAAATTTATAACCTAACAGATTGATATACCAAACATTCAGCTATATATTTAAATGAAAATCCGGAAGCATTTTTCAGGGAGTGCGTGAAGCTGTAGTTATGTTTCCCCTACCTACAAGCTTGAAAGACATCAAAGTAGTTTATCAGGTATATACATAGTGCAGCTATTCATATTTGCTTAGTTTGGATTATAACTTTTCGGCCTTTATAATTTTGTTTCCTAATTTAAGTTGTCATATATTCGTGTATTAGCTATTGCTCTAATAATGATGTTAAGGGTATATGATTTCAGTAAGAAAGTATGGAAGCCAACAACAAGTCTTGTTGAAGCCTAAGAAGGCCAATATGATTTCAGCAAGAAAGTATGGAAGCCAACAACAAGGCTGCTGAACAACTCAAGTGGATGTTTAGGGTAGTGCATGTTGCTTTTTTTCCACTAAGATAGGTTTAAGTTAACATGAATATTCATGGTTACATTTCAACCCGTAAGTATGAACTTTCATTAGTTGTTTTAGTGGTAGCAAATATTATGAACATGGTAATATTATACTATGTTGTGAATCGATTGACATCTATATCACCACTTAATTACAAAAATTAAGATTGATTTTAATTTTTAATTTTTAATTTTGTTTATTTATTTTTTTGCAGATTATGAAGATCTTGTCACATAAAAGTGTAGGAGGTCCTACGTTATTGCCTTTGAAATGAAAGTGTTTTGTTATACAATCGCATCTTCATCGGACACTATATCTTTAAAGCACTTAATGTGAAAAAAAAACATAAATATATCCTTAACTAGACCTCTTTATGATGTTCAATGCTTTTAGCCTATGATTTTACTGTACAAAACATTTACTTTTTTTGTTCTTTTACAGCCACTAGCATATGATCCGCCTGGCTTGTCACTTATGTCAAAAGTGGATGGAAAAGCATGTTTATTGTACTGAAATTTCCCAAATTTATTTTTATGTTTGTTAGTATAGAATTTTTATACTATCTCTAATTATGGGAATATTTACTAGGTCTTCGCAACTGCAGCTTCTAATCACAATAAAACAATTTATTACTCCCTTTTGAAATAATCAAAATGATAGTGCATAATTATTTCTCATAACAAAAACATTTACCAATTGTGTAAACTGTACATTGCTATTAATTATTGATAGTTTCATTATTCAATTTGAAAGTATGTTGCTAGTTTTTTATTCGAGTTGAAAGTATGTTGCTATTAATTGAATGATATGGCTTGATGTTTAATTTGGTATAAACATGGTTAGTATTTCTTTGTAAAATTGGAATTTCATTTGTCATATTTGGCAATTTGGGTATGGAATAGTAATAGTTTCGACATCTAATACACCATTGCTAATGACATTAGTGACTATTATTAATATATAGAAAAATGGCTCAATTACTGGTAATAGCGACGGATTAGTGACAACAATCGACGGATCTACGACAGAATCTACTTGATCCCAATGTTTTTTGCGACTGCCCAATCCGTCGCTGATCCCTTGCTAATTCCGTCGCTAACCATTAGCGAGCAAGGTTTTTTTCGTCGGTTATTTTCTGTTGCTGATCCGCCGCTGATGGCCTTTAGTGATGGATTTTTGATGGAAATGTCCGTTGCTGATACCTATGTTTCCGTACTGATGGTGATGATGGTGATAGATGCTTGTAATCATTGCTAAGGTAGAATTCGATTAGGGCCTCTCTTGGAGAGGGTGGTGAATATTGGTGACAGATGGTCGAAGGCAAAAAAAAATCAAAGGATGATTAAATAGAGATGAATGATGGTGCACTGTTGGATTTGATTAAGGAAAATATGGGGAATGCAATTTGAATCAATCAACCCAATTTGAATGAGTCTTGACAGCAAGTAGTTTTTAAAAAAATAAATGGAATGCCTAGTTGAATGGTTGAATGAGATGACCTGTTTAATTAAATGGGTTGACCTGTTTAATTAAATTGATTGAAAATCACTACCAAACCCAAGTTTAAGGAAATGGGTTGAGAATTCCCAAATCAACCCAACCTATTTACTAAATAGGTTAAACCTAGGTTGAGCTATTTAAAATTTCACAAAAAAACTCCTTAAAAATAAAAAATTGCATCAAATAAAATTACATACAATTTAAAAGCTATAATAATTGTTCAGGTTTGAAAATGATAAAACAATAACTTTATAGGTCCACAACACAAACACAGATAAGTGTTTACAACCATAACGTTATAAATTTTTAATTTCTAAATTATACGCAACTTGACTAATATTTTTACCAACTCGAATTCCAGTAACGGTTGTCGAGCCATAGTTTTTAATAAATAAAAGATAATAACATATAATGATCAATTGGATAATTAATAATATTACATAAATATTTAAAATTTTTAAATGGGTTGGTGGGTTGTAAATGAGTTACAGATTTCAACCCTAACCCAATCCATTTAACTAAACGAGTTAGATGGGTTAACTCATTTAATTAAATGAGTTCAAAATGTCAACCTAACCTACTATTTATTAGGTTGGTTTGGGATTGCGACCCCTAGGGTGTATCACAGCTCCATATTCACTTCACCGCTATATATATATATATATATATATATATATATATATATATATATATATATATATATATATATATATATATATATATATATATATATATATATATATATATATATATATATAGGGAACGGTTCACTTGAGAATAAAAAAAAAGTAGAGATCTTGAGATTAAACCTCAGCCACATATTTCGCATTTGCCACTCTAATGCTCCAGCGTACTAGCAGCAACGATGTATGCCTAATCATAAATGATTATATGGCAGAGAGGTATAATCATACAGGATTATACATGTTTATACGTATATGCATAATCATAAATGATTATACATATATGTCTGTTCACAGATTGAGTAATCATAAATGATTATTACAGTTAGTCGCACAAAAGGTGGTGGTGGTATAAGTAATGGAGGTGACAATGGTGGGGTCGACTGGTGTCAGAGGTGGTGGTGGCGGTGGCGGTTACGGTGGTGGGGATGGTGGCGGAGGAGAAAGGAACGGGTGACACTGTAATCATCAGACCTGCCACGTCGGTACACTGAAGGGTTAGAGCGGCAGATGTGAAATACATGGTTGAGGTTGAATCTCGAGATCTCTATTTTATTTTTAATCTCAACGGAACCTACCTCTCTCTCTCTGTCTATATATATATATATATATATATATATATATATATATATATATATATATATATATATATATATATATATATATATATATATATATATATTGAATGCAAAGTTTCGAAGTTTCGAATACAATTTAGATTCAAACTTCATCATGCATGCATGGGCGGAGACAATAGGGGGCTGTCGGATGCTCTGCCCCCCTCAATGTTTCTTAAAACACTGGTTCTATTATAATATAAAATATGCTCATGAGTAAATATATATATATATCCCACATTGTATATTACTAAGGTGGAGCCCCTCTCAATTGTTTATATTAAATCTATTGTTATATGAAAATACATTGATTATATTTGAATTCTTTTAAGCCCACCTCTATGTAAAATCACCCAGTCCCCACCCCCATTTATATTTATTTCCTATTGATTTTATCGTCATTCATATTAATTCGTTAATTCTTATTTTGACAATGATAATGTATCTATTTTTATTCAGGTTTCAGTCAAGAAGTTACTAGCTACATGGTTATTCACTTCTCTAATCAATAAGTTGGTAAATTCTAATTCTTATCACATATTTTTTTTTTCTATAGTTTCTAATTAATAATTTATTATTGATAATTTGGTTTATTTTTAAACAAAAACCACCATAACTTAAAGTAAGCAACATACTTCTTATACTCTTATAAAATTTACTTAGTTGAATTCTTTTAACATGGAGTCTAAAATAGAGCATAATATGATATTTATCTATGTTCTAACTACTTTTCTTAATAAAAAAATGTTAATGGATGATAATCGTTAGTAAAAAAAATTGATATTTTAATATCTTATTACGATGTAAGCCCCTCTATCTTGAAATTCTGGCTTCGCCCCTGCATGCATGCTCAACCGTTTGATTTTTGTTTTACTCATTGTAAATTGTTTTGATTTTAGATATGTTATTCTTATTTCAAATCTTCAACACCGATAAAATATCACGTGGGGGTAGACATTATTGTTTTGTAATTTATAGCCAAAATATTAAGAGATTGTCAATTTTAGCCACCAAAATTCCAAGTGATTAAGGCCGCATGTGGTTTACTATAATGGAATATGAAATCGACCCATTTTCAACCAATGGGGCTAAAGTATATAAATCATAAAATTTGAAAATACCTCTCATTTTCACACTTTGAAGTTGATGAAACCCTTTTGACTCTCTTTAATGGCTCAAGAACAATATTTTCTGGAAAACTTTGTAAGTTATGTAAATATTTCATTTTTAGTTCGTCTTTTAATAGGTTTTACGCATGTAGCATATGTCTATATATGATTTGTGGTTAAAAATGGAAGTGTTCGAATTATTTACAGGAAATCGCACGTAACCGAGGTTAAATAGTATTGTAACATACTGTAAATTGCAAATGAATGTACACTACAAGAAATAAGGGCAATAGTAACGATGCCATTGGTGGCGACGAACACTATTAGCGGCAACATGTAATTTGCGCGTTATTAGTCGCCGCTAATAGTGTGCGTCGCCGCTAATGGCGTCACCGCTAATGGCGTCGCCACTAATAGTAGAAAACCACGATCCGTGTCAAAAAGAAATGGTTAACCGTGTTCGTTGATCTGGACCAAATCGAACGGCCGAAAACGATGTTCGCTCAACGTATACGTATTCACGGAGACATCAATGGCGGCGACGGCATCACCGCTAATGCTACAAAAAAAAGGCGCTATTTTTTTCCCACGTAAGGGTGTCGCTGCTAAAATCCTAATGTCGCCGTTAATACTTCGGCGTAAAATTGTTATTGTAAAACTAACTTGGTTGTACAAATTCTATTTCAGGAACATGCAGACGTCAAAAAAACAAACAAACTTTTTATTACAGACTGCAGACATTTGGTCCACATCTTCTGTTGCAGAAGATTGAAGATTGCAGACGTGGTGTACAGGTTACAGACGTTTTGGCTTTGAAAAAAAAGGGCACCTAAGTTGGACAAAGTCCGATTGGATAGCCCAATGACATCTCACACATGCTAAATCATTGGTGACCTTAACTACAATTTTTGAAGAAAAAAAATCGGCTATTTTATACATTTATTTAAAAGAAAATTTGATTTCATTGATTTCATTCGCTATTCCCCGCATCTAACCCTAGCTCTTTTTAATTCTTTAGCAAATCGGACTTCAGTTGTTCGGGAAACGTCATTTGGATTCGTTTAGTTGATTTGATTATCTTTATTATGTGTTTCGTGAAATTAATTCTGAATTGTTACCTAATTTGAGTTTCATTTCTTTTTGTTGACATTCCGTTTTGTATGAAGTGTTTTTATTCTGTGATTATATGGTCATCAAGCTTTGTTAATTAGGGTGTCTTATTATTGTTTGATAACTGATATATCGTTTCTCTAAGTGTTTGAATTATGTAGGGTTTGTTTGAATTTGGTGTTTTAGCTTCATGTAAGGTTCTGTTTACAAGAAGCATCAGACATAGGCAAAACCATTAGGGGCGATGAGAGATATCACGGTAGTGTTAACTTCTTTGTTAGTTCACCAGGAACATTTTTACCATGTTGCTGTCATTGCTGATTTACCCTTTTTTCTTATGATCATTCATGTCTTGTAGAACTGCTAATTAGATCGTATATGCTGTAGACATTTTGTGTTTGTTTTCATGACCTATGGATCCTGTTCATTCTTGTGTTTGTTTTCTCTTTTTGTGTTAACAAGTCTGGTATGATTATGTGCAGTTTGCATTTTACAATGAATGTTTATTTTGTCTTTTGCTAATGTAGGAATGGATATGACAAGGAGAGTGACTAGTAACCAGAATCATGATGATGCATCTAGCTGTATGACCATCAAGACTGATGATGTGGATGTGGGACCATGGTCATACCTCAAGCATGATGTGCTTTCATTAGTTATGATGCAACGGGGAGTCATCGATTTTCTTACATTCAGTGGAGTTTGCAAGTCATGGAGGTCAGCTCACTAACAGGAACATGTTTATGGCATCCAAACCACCAATGCTAATGCTGATGTATATCTCTCTTTGTCTTGAAGGATTGGAAATGCTGCCTAGAGGACCATGAAGGAAGAAAGTTTAAAACCACACTAACGCATTCTGCTGGAATGTACTGTGTTGGATTAACTTGTGGTTACTTGATCTTATTAAATATAAAAACCAAGGACTTTTGGTCTGTGAATCCTATCACTAGACATGAAATAAATTTCCCCCTTGCCCCTTGGGTGTCTGATAATTATGTATTAGACGTTACTGCTGTCCTTGTCTTTTCACCTTCAATCTCAAGAATGGTGTTTGTTGTGTTAGCCAAGAAGAAAATATGGTATTCTGTTGTGTATGAGGGAGCATGGAATTGTGTCTCCACTTCTGACTTCACCTTTTATATGGATTTAAATGTTTTTAAGGGGAAGATATATGCCGTAAACTCTAATAATTATCATTTATGTGAACTCACACACTCAATCCTGAGACCAAAGTGACATTACTCGAAACCAAGATTCGTCTAGATGATCCATACATATTTTCACCGCAGCTTGTAAGTTGTAAGTTGTGAAAACCTTTATATGATGGAAAGCTCAATATACCAATATATGTTAAATGCTTATCAACTAGACTTTGGTGAAATGGAATGGGTGTCTTTTCAAGATACAAGAGACGAATGTGGTTTCTTTACGAGCAACATGGGTCATGTTGTTGTGGTTAAACCAGTTGTGGGCTGACCATTGGTTACAATACTGGAGATATAATCGTTCTAATGTAGGTGGGCATTGCAGGTTTTTTCCTGCAGATGAGGGGTGGTATTTCCCGCATAAAAAATTCAATGTTAATCTCTTAGATGAGTGATGAGTCATGACTTGTTACCACTCTTAATTTTGCATTTGTTGAGTACTAGCACAGGTGGATTTGGATTTTTTATTTTATTTTATTTTATTTATTTGTAGTTGTCGTTGTCGGTCTTACAATTATCATTTATGATTTATGTTTGTCTCCCTTTTATGTGATTTGGTTTAAATCATATCAAGTTTTTGGTTTTATCTTTTAGCCTGTTGAAATTCCCAGAGATTATTTATATCCAAAGTTGAATGCCATCATGGCTCTTCACTAGAATTTCGTTTTTGTCATTTTAGTTCAGGCATAGCTTATTAGAGTCTCAAGTAGGCTGAACAACTCTAGTTTGCAGCAAAGGGTTTCCTTGCATGAAGTTATATTGTTCTTATGCAAATACGGACAATATGCCACCTTTTGGAAATCCTAAGATTTCGAACAGTGTAATGCAAACCTGATACTTTTCTTATTGTTCTTATGATTAAGATTTTAAGTGTCTACTATAGGTCATATGATTATCCAGATGAATTATTTATGAACAACCAGGTACTCTTGGGAAATAAAATTTAAAGATAAGTGTCCAATAATCCCAAATACTTGTTTCCCTGCTGCCTTTTATATTCCTTTTTGATGGCTACCTTCTGCCCTTTCCTTCCATGAGGATAACAAGAGATGGGCGTGGGTTTTTGATGGACATCATATTTTGAATTTGGCAGGATGATATTGTAGCCAAATTCTGGTCAAGAGTCAAGACAACAATATTTTGTCAAAGTCTCGTAATACTTGTAGTTGAATGATGTAGAAGAGTAACACTTGAGTGGTGCTCTATGACTACCGGTAAATGTCATGTGAAAAAAAAGGAAAAATAAAGTCTTGACGGCTTATAATAAAATAGCAGGGGATACTATGTTTTTACTATTTTTAGAAAATAAATTTATGACCATAATGATTTTAAAACCACTAGATTTTGTAAATTAATTTCAAAAAAAGTAAAATACGATGCTTCTGTCAATAACTTGATAGTTAATGGTGTATTAATGTATTTGCCATTTGTTTATTTAAAAACTGTTTTTTTCTCGGGTAAAAAAGCTTAGGTACAAAAACAATTGAAAAAAGAGTGTTACCGCATAGACAATATCAAACTGATAAAGAGTGTTACGGGCATAGACAATATCAAACTGATAAAGAGTGTTACGGGCATAGACAATATCAAACTGATAAAGAGTGTTACGGGCATAGGCAATATCAAAATGATAAGTCAAATAGTACAACTTATCCATACATTTTTGTTAGTTTATTAAATGTACCAAGCCTCAATAAACTGATCGTTAAAATGAAATACCTTATCCAAAAATGCTTATTCGAGTCGATAAACAAAATTATTTTGTGTAATGAAACCACTCAATTTAGCTATTGATATCACCAAAAGACGAAAAGCTGATGACAATCCCAAACAAAGTCTTAAGGTAGTGTTTAATATGTGACACATGAATGTACGTAACAAGTCTCTTTGAACTTGCTTTTGGTATGACACAACAGGAACAAGATAGGATGTTCACCTGAATGGGATTGAGACATGTTTATTTTCATTTTATGGTCATGAAGTGATAGAACTTACGATCAAGATAAAGAACCGTTATGTATGATCTTGTGGGCGAGGCTAATTACATACAACCTATTCAAAACTCATAATAAAAACAATGTGCATGCACTTAGCATTGATTCTGGTTATGAATGCAGAATTCCAAATGAGACATTATTCATGGAAACATTCCACCAACACCACACAATATGCTGATAAGTGATGAATTCTATGGATAGATTAAAGATTGCCTCAAATTCATTCCAAAGGTTGGTTAATGTGTGTGAAACGAACTAGTTTTAATCCTACTAACTTAGACACAAAATAAACACACGAAAGGCAGTGTACCTATTGATTAGTATTATAGTTCAAGCAAGTAGGGTATCGAACACAGGGAACGGTAAACAATTAAAATAAATGCTAATATTATCTAAATAAAACAAGTAAAAAAAAGGTTTTCTCTAGTTTTGCAAGACTAGAAACTTAAATACTTTACTGACACGCAAACTAAGCAACTAACAGCTAAGAAAACAAAGATCAACTAAATTCAACGATTAAAAAGGCCTTCTGTTTAGGTTCGAATCATTTGTTCCCATGGATGGTTTTATGGTAAATATATCAGATTAATTCTTCATTGGTTACCGACTAAAGTGATTAGATTCACATTCGCTATAACTAATCCTTAGAAAACAGATTAATTCAAGCAATGGCCAGTTGTCTAAATTAATGAATTTCCTAGTTTGTTGATTTGGGTTTAGAAAGATTTGTAATTAGCTAATCAAATTGGTGATTCAATTAACCTCTTGTTGATGGTGTATCACACAAGCTCACACATTAACTTACCTATCTTCTAGTTAATTCTAGTTTCACATTCGTTATTCCTAGACATACAACTATGTGGTCACGTTAATCATATGAAATTAGCAACTAAGAGATGTTCATACAACTTAATTACTAATTTATTAACAGAGAATAGTTGTTGTTAGCATATGAGGTTCTTTAACAAGCTTAACAAAACAATATCACCAATTAAAATTAACCCTAACCATAAAATCAAGCCATGTTTACAAATTCATCTACCCTAAACAGAAGTTATGAGTTTCTAGCTCATATCTACAACAAATAACAAACTAAAAACATAATCTAATGATTGAAACATGGTTCATGCAAAAGATTAAGATAAAAGTAGTGTGTTATTGCCTTTGATCTTCTTCCAAACTGATATCTAAGTTGAAATCTCGAAAACCACAGCTCTAAGAACCCTTCTGGCCTCCAAAAATCGTCCTAAACTTCCCCCATTAGTTAGGGTTCGAATGAGAAGCGTTTCTATATATATATATATATATATATATATATATATATATATATATATATTCTGAAAACAGGGGCTACTCGGCGAGTCCAGTGACCTACTCGCCAAGTTCATCACTTAAAATCTCGTGTACGGCAAGGCAAAGTCAAGAATCGCGAAACTTCTAACCAACTTGTCGAGTTGATGGCCTACTCGTCGAGTCCATTTGGAATCAACATTTTCTCAAAACATGAAAGTCGTCCGAAATTGTGTCTAGTTTTCATAACATTTTGAATCTCGTCAATCGGAGTTACGGTTCATGCGATATGGCCAAAACACTGACGAGGGGTCAAGCTGTCCAACAACATCCTTCTTTCTTCAAAATCCAAGATCCAAGCTTCAAATCGCTAGTTCCGCTTCCTTTTCCATCCGAGCATGTCATTGTTGCTGAAAAATGAAATTCTAAACTAATTAAGCACCTTTTGTTCATTAAATGAGATAAAAACAACATAAAGTATTAAGATAATGAATGAATTATATGACTAAATATGCCCATATCAAAATACCCCACACTTGACTTTTGCTTGCCCCCAAGCAAAATTGAATTTTAACACATTAGAATCACATAGGACAACTCCAATCGAACCCAACCATTATTCCAAGACCGCAACGCATGCATTTGTGTCTAAAATTTTCCTAAGGAAACCTTCATACTCTAAATACTCACAATCCTCATAAACATCCGCCCACTTTTTCCGAACAATGCTCATTTTATGCATCCTTCCGAATCCATCCGCAGAAAACCTCCTAACCTCAAGGTATTTTTGGTTAAGCAACCCAATCATACATAATCTAGACAATTACAATTTATGATACCACTATGGAGCTCTTTTGAAATTCTTCACTTCTTTGACATTTGATCTTTAATTTTTGGCTATCTTCAACTTTTTGAATTTCTTCAGAATTTTTGAT
Organism: Lactuca sativa; assembly: GCF_002870075.4. NCBI lineage: Eukaryota > Viridiplantae > Streptophyta > Magnoliopsida > Asterales > Asteraceae > Lactuca > Lactuca sativa. Next base: position 62,779,976 of record NC_056624.2, read on the forward strand.
CTTTGAACTTCATACTTTAACTTTGATGCTCCAAAAATTCTTCAAACTTTTTCTTGTAATTCTCTCTCTTTTTTTTAACATGTAACTCACTTTTTTCACTCAAAACCCTACATGCTTAAGCAGGGGCGCTCAACTTCAACCTTTATTGGTTAACGATAATAATTTTCCTGGATACATTTCTGGTACACGATGCTAAACATATTGCGATCCTCAAACTAAGCGAGGTTGTGTTTTTGTCCCATGATTTCACTAGAATAAAGGGGGCCACAAATGCATTATAACGTGTATAGGCTCAACTAAACATTTGGGTCCTCATAAAATCATCAAACACAATACTAGCATGGAATCCTAATTGCTTTTACCAAAATTTTCTAATTTAGCCCTAGCAATTTTAGTGCAAAAATTTCAAAAATTAACTAAAATTTTAACTAATGTAACCAACCCCCTACCCCACACTTAATTTACGCAATGTCCCCATTGAATATTATGCATGATAAAGAGCAATAAAATAAAGAAAGAATTGGAACAAACTCCCCTAGGATAGTAGTGCGAAGTTGATATTTCGTCTTTAAGCTCCATCTTCAATTGACTTTAGACATGGGAACAACTCATCCATGTCTTGGGTGTCAAAATCTCGTGTGGTACAGTCTTTATAAAAGCTCCAAATATAAGGGAAAAACTCTTGGAAATGCTCGGAAAATGATTTTCAAAGAATAGAACCAATGCCCATATCAAATGTCATCAAATCTTCAGCTCAAAAGTAAGAAGAATGAGCGACTCATCGAGTAAGTATGTAGACTCGCTGAGTTAAAGCGTAAATGGTAGAAGAATCGTGAATCTTCACATGGACTCGGCGAGTAGACCAATGTATGACAAAAATTTTATTCTGCCCAAGTCCGTTTCTGATGTATGGGGATTATATAAACTAATACTTCCCCTCATTTTTCTTCAGGGAATAGACACTCTATAACCCTTCTATCAATTGGACTCATAGCTTGACTCAAAACTTCGTTTCCTCTCTCGCCTAGACTCGATTTCTCGCTTCGTCATCCTTGACTCTAGACCCTCATATGCAATCCTAAGCTTCAAACTAAAAAGATCAAAACAACACACAAGCTCACACATTAACTTACCTATCTTCTAGCAATGGCCAGTTGTCTAAATTAATGAATTTCCTAGTTTGTTGATTTGGGTTTAGAAAGACTTGTAATTAGCTAATCAAATTGGTGATTCAATTAACCTCTTGTTGATGGTGTATCACACAAGCTCACAAATTAACTTACCTATCTTCTAGTTAATTCTAGTTTCACATTCGTTATTCCTAGACATACAACTATGTGGTCATGTTAATCATATGAAATTAACAACTAAGAGATGTTCATACAACTTAATTACTAATTTATTAACAGAGAATAATTGTTGTTAGCATATGAGGTTCTTTAACAAGCTTAACAAAACAATATCACCAATTAAAATTAACCCTAACCATAAAATCAAGCCATGTTTACAAATTCATTTACCCTAAACAGAAGTTATGAGTTTTTAGCTCATATCTATAGCAAATAACAAACTAAAAACACAATCTAATGATTGAAACATGGTTCATGCAAAAGATTAAGATAAAAGTAGTGTATTATTGCCTTTGATCTTCTTCCAAAGTGATATCTAAGTTGAAATCTCGAAAACCACAGCTCTAAGAAACCTTCTGACCTCCAAAAGTCGTCCTAAACTTCCCCCATTAGTTAGGGTTCGAATAAGAAGTGTTTCTATATATATATATATATATATATATATATATATATATATATATATATATATATATATATTCTGAAAACAGGGGCTACTCGGCGAGTCTAGTGACCTACTCGCCGAGTCCATCACTTAAAATCCTGTGTACGGCAAGGCAAAGTCAAGAATCGCGAAACTTCTGACCAACTCGTCAAGTTGATGGCCTACTCGTCGAGTCCATTTGGAATCAACATTTTCTCAATCTCGTCAATCGGAGTTACGGTTCATGAGATATGGCCAAAACACTGACGAGGGGTCAAGCTGTCCAGCAACATCCTTCTTTCTTCAAAATCCAAGATCCAAGCTTCAAGCTTCAAATCGCTAATTCCGCTTCCTTTTCCATCCGAGCATGTCATTGTTGCTGAAAAATGAAATTCTAAACTAATTAAGCACCTTTTGTTCACTAAATGAGATAAAAACAACATAAAGTATTAAGATAATGCATGAATTATATGACTAAATATGCCCATATCATTGGTCATTTTGTTTGTCGGCAACGAGCATGGTCTTTGTTTGCCTCGTTGAATTCTCTTTTTCTCAACAAACATGGTTTTTGTATGTCAACGACTAGATAGCGAGCAAAGGAGATAGAAACCTACAAGTTTTCTTTGACAAGAATATTCACCTGCATTCATACTTGCGTAATTGAGAGAGATAGAGTTTTCCTATTTTTTTATTATTAGAATATGTAAGTAGATAAAAAAGAAAAAGGAGAAACCCAAGTATCTAAATGTTCTCATGCATATATTAAACAAAGAAAAGTCCAAAGTCTATTACTGCATTGTTGAGTCTAAGAGGTTGCGTCATTGGGCTTAGATCTTAGGTCCATTTGTATACTCGGTCTGAGCCTGTCCAACCGTGTTATGTTTTTAGGGTTTAGTGTATATATATATATATATACATATATATATATATATATATATATATATATATATATATATATATATATAATGCATGCATTATATTAATGACGCTTCTTGATAATTATTATATAGATCTTCTACTGTAACCTTAGCATATCTCTACAGTAGCAATTCTTATTAAATTCTTCTGAGGTTGAGCAGATTAATCATTCGACACTCGTTGATTCATCGTGGTGTTTATCATTTTCTATTACTTGTTATTGTCTTATTGATATCTGTTTGAATCTATCGATCATAGAGAATATTATTCTCATCAATTAGTTTCAGAGCAGGAGACTGTGTAATACATACACATCTCTTCTGTTGGAAGAATATTTTTAGGGTTTCCGCTTTTATCGAATCTGTAGGAGCCGTTATCTCTTCATTGACGTTGTTTCTTGCTTTTGATAAAACCCTAATTCAATCTTTACAAGTCTGATTCTTAGCAGATATCTGAAAAAGGTCATCATGTCTCACGATGATTCATAAACCAATCTGATCAATATCTCCAATAGCATTGGATCCATAACTAGAATCCCGATTCTATACACTTAAGATTATGAAGTTTGGATGCATCACTTTGAGGACTACGTCGTTGGTTCCGAAGATGTGACAACCGTCAATTTTCGGTCAAGCCAAAGTCAACAAAAGTCAACAAGTCAAACCGGTCAACCCAATTTGCCGTGAGTACTAGAGTTTACGTTAAGTAACTTCTAAACAACTCTCTATTCTAATGAGAGGTCATAAATTGAAAAGTGCGTTCACCTAAATCTCCTTAACCTGAAACGGTGGTACGTAGAAAGCCAAACCGATACGACAATGTTACATACTCATCGGGAGTATGCAAGATCCCTAATCAAGGCTTAACTGGGTTTACGGACCTTGCAGTGCGTAGCCGGACACTCAGAAAGGTCACCAGTGAAACCTCTCCCACATATCTCTAAGTATGTGAAACCTCTCCCACATATCTCTAAGTATGTGAAACCTCTCCCATATATCTCTAAGTATGTGAAACCTCTCCCATATATCTCTAAGTATGTGAAACCTCTCCCACATATCTCTAAGTATGTGAAACCTCTCCCACATATCTCTAAGTATGTGAAACCTCTCCCACATATCTCTAAGTATGTGAAACCTCTCCCATATATCTCTAAGTATGTGAAACCTCTCCCATATATCTCTAAGTATGTGAAACCTCTCCCACATATCTCTAAGTATGTGAAACCTCTCCCACATATCTCTAAGTATGAGAAATCTCTCTCACATATCTCTTTGTAGGTGAAATCTCTCCCACATATCTCTTTGTATGCGAAATCTCTCCAAGTATGTCAAATCTCTCCCAAATCTCTCCAAGTATGTCAAATCTCTCCCAAATCTCTCTAAGTATGTGAAATCTCTCTCACATATCTCTTTGTATGCGAAATCTCTCCAAGTATGTCAAATCTCTCCCAAATCTCCCCAAGTATGTCAAATCTCTCCCAAATCTCTCTAAGTATGTGAAATCTCTCCCACGTATCTCTTCGTATGCGAAATCTCTCCAAGTACGTCAAATCTCTCCCAAATCTCTTTGAGAACGAGGAATCTCTCCCAAATCTCCCTCGAAATCTCTCCCAACTTTCCATAATCACTCGGGGCATCCCGACCCTCGAATTTGGCGAAAACAGCCCAAAAACGGAAGTCTACGCGAAAAACGGACCTTAGGAACCGAAACCCCTCTTAGGAACCGAAACCCCTCTTAGGAACCGAACCCTCCTGATGAAGAAGGCTGCTGATCCGAACCGAAGGTACTGTTCACTAACCGAACCGAAGGTACTGTTCATTACTGTTCACTACAGTCCGTTCGGTTCTGCCATTCTCGCTTCTTAACTCCGAACCGAAGCTTCCCTGCTGACCCTTCGGACCGAGGCTTCGGACCGGACCCTCGCCCTTCGCCTTCGCTCCTTCTTCTGGCTCGCGCCTTCGTTTCCGACTCAGCATCAGCATGGACCGAGCCTCGGCCTAGGACCGAGAGGTCTCGCTGGAAGGTCAATTTCTTCCGGTTTTCGCATAGTTTTACTTTTAAGGCCCGTTTTTAATTATTTTAACGCGGGGTTTTCACCCAAAATCATATTTTAACATAATAAACCCTAAATATTCACAATTTAATCATATTTTCATAAAAATCTTTATTTAAGTATTAAAAGCAAGTGGGTAAAGTACAAAGAGATGGAGTGTTGACTTTGCTTTACTTTATGACGCAAGCAACCCCCATACCCACTCCATGACAACCCATACTCCTCCCCACCATACCTTGTACCTTTTACCCCTTTTTACAAGCCATCCCCACGTTTTTGAGAGCTGGATAATCATCCTCTCTCCTCATTTTCTCTCATTTGCTCTCATTTCACAAGAAGATCAAACTCCTTTCTCTCTCACTTTCTCTCTCTAGAAATCCAAGATTCAAGGGCTGATCTTGAGAGTTTCCTCCACCTTTGGTAAGCATAATCCATTTCCTTTATGATTACCTCTATTATTTCCACTCAAATCATGGATATCTTACACAAACTCCTTTATATTTGTGTTAGAACTTCGAATCTTCAAACGGTTCTTCTAGTGTTCTTGGGTCGAACACTTCTCTTCTTCATCACTTATCTACTGAAATCACACAAGGTGAGTTCATACCCCTACATTTTCATGTTTTCTCAAGTTTTTAGGGGGGGAATACAAGTTAAAATACTTAGAACGTAACTACATTTTTCTAACAGCTTTCATCAGAAAAGTTTCACTCCATTCACGGACTGTTTTGGACATCTTAAATATTTTTGTTTTCAAAACTGTTTTAGGTGCATGTAGTTCCACTTCTTAGCTTTAAAATGACTACTTGCACATCTCCATACGATTTTTCTACAATTTATGGTGATTTTTACAAAACCGCCTATCTTTTCAAACATCAATCCGGACCAGTCTGTGATTATGGACTTTTTCACCCAAGTTAGAGACCATTAAAAATTATAATAAAAATTATGAACAAACTAGACTCATTTTCCAAACTCCCAGAAGTTACAGAACCTGATTTGGACATTTTATGATTTTTCTACAATTTTTCCAATATCAGTTACAGAAAAGGTTATTAACAGAAAAGCACAATAAATTTCATTCCACCTTGTAACATGTCGAGCAAGGTATACATCGTTAGTTGATTATGTGTAGTTGCAATATATGACAAATTTTGTATTCCTACATAGGCATACATCAGAAAACACATGGATTTACATCTTCACAAGTATGACAAATATATATATATATATATATATATATATATATATATATATATATATATATATATATATATATATATATATATACGATACTACGAGGCTATATCCATTAAAATATAAGTATTGATAAATTATGACAAGTAAGGCCTATGCTCTTTTCCCACAAAATCAATTGATAAACTATAATAGGTATAGTTTAGGGTCATTCATATAACAAACACAATATTAAAGGTCTTACACTTACATAAGAGTTATTGCCGCTATGGACGATTAAGATAATCTATAATAAGTATAGTTAAGCCATTATACCCCCACAAACGAACTCGTTAGTTATAATTGGTATAGTTATGGTAAATACATATTACAAACAATGTAATAAACTATAATAGGTATAGTTTATGTTTCATCTACTCTAGGAACTTAATTACAAGAAAGGAACTCACCATCACTTTCGATAAGCTATTCATATGCATAGTTCAGGTTCACTAATCTCTATTATTCCCCGGTGAACTATGATATGTATAGGTTATATTCACATTAACACATCATATAGGTTATATTCACATCACTTTCGATAAGCTATTCATATGCATAGTTCAGGTTCACTAATCTCTATTATTCCCCGGTGAACTATGATATGAATAGGTTATATTCACATTAACACATCATATAGGTTATATTCACCATCACTTTCGATAAGCTATTCATATGCATAGTTCAGGTTCACTAATCTCTATTATTCCCCGGTGAACTATGATATGTATAGGTTATATTCACATTAACACATCATATAGGTTATATTCACATCACTTTCGATAAGCTATTCATATGCATAGTTCAGGTTCCCTAATCCCTATTACTCCCCGGTGAACTATGATATGTATAGGTTATAATCACAATAGATTTTCACATGGTTAGACTTCAACTATAATCGTTGAGCGTATATGCTTGAGTCATACAAGAATTTAGTCTAGATTGGCTTGGAATTGGTGGTGCCCGCCTTATCTCCTGTTCCTTGTTTGGTTGTGGACCTAGGGCGGACCCATTACATTCGACGTTTTATCTAACCTAAATCTTATATAACTTATATAGGCTGGACAATTATAGGGGAAATCTACGGGTAAATCTAGAATACATCAATGTATCATTTAGGATTATTCTGTTTACACTTAACTAAGAAAATATTGGATCTTCTGGAAATCAAACTTCATCGATTTTAAGAAGGAAAACGGTTTTTACTCCAAACAAAACTCTTATGAACTCACCAACTTAATTGTTGACACTCTTTTTCAAAACTACTTGTATTCTCAGGAAATCAGTGAAACAGGAAAACTTCAGCGCTTTGAGGATGGGACGTTAAACCGTCAACAATTTATTTTTGTCATCATATTGTAATTGATTTTGAAACATGTAAACATATACTTTGATGTAACTTTTTCAATTATATTTATGATGGTTGTATTTACTTTGAGCACTATTATACATGTTGTTGTGATACTGTACATGAAGTCCTCCACCCCTGGACGTTTCCGCCATCCTTGGTTTGGGGGTGTGACAGATTGGTATCAGAGCATTGTTTATAGTGAACTCAGTATATCGAACCACATAAGATATACAAACTATAAATACATTGGGACCGAAAGTCTCTGATTTAAAAGTTTTCAAAACAACTATACTTTTAGAAACAAATAATTCTTCGGTAAAAGTAAGAGCATGTGCACACACACACTAGGGTCAGTATCACGATGGGATGGGACAAAAGTAGTAATTGTTGAACAATACGAGTAGGCTTGGGGATGTATAGTCAGGACTGGGAATGACATAGCCTGATCAACTATGTCTCACCCAGAAATGATTACCATATGCCCAGGAATGGTCGTAGGAGTTGCAACAAGTCTAAAAACTTACCAACACTACCACAATGAAATACCATAGGGGTATTTGGAATTATTATAATTACTTATTTGAGAACTAAATAGATTTTATCAATAGGTCAATAACTGCCTAGAGGATACAATAAAACTATATGTATCCAGGACGTCATAGGCTTAGAATCTGTGAATCTTTGCTTTACTTCCTGTTCTCGTTGGATTGGGGATTTAGAGTTAGGATCGCTTATTCGAAGGTCTATCCTGTCCCAAATACATGTGACTAGTATACCCTAAATAATATATTGAAGTACCTGATAAAGATCATCTTATAATTATCTAATTAGTACGTCTACTTAGTTATTTCTTATATCCCCATTTCTCGCAAAGATATTATGGCTGAATTCCTTCTCCACGACGACCCGTACTACCCTAACCACGGCAATACTAAATGGCTCGGAGAGGAGCCATAGAGTGAGTACCAAATCTCTTTGGATGATCACCAAGCCGAAGGCTTTGCTGATGGCCCTGACCCCAACCCTGAGGTGGAGAACCTACTCTGATAGCCCTTGTTCCAAATCCTAACCCTCGTCCGGTTATTCAAGGCCCAACGCCTCCTTAGGTAGAGTGCTTGGAAACCTGGAAAGAAGAACACGACCAACCTAGGTTGTTAAGTGGAGACATTCGACTCCTTCAGAATCCGGAGACTACACTATTCAAGGGAACCGTAGCTTTGCCCAAAATCTTCCTTACGTTAATGAGATGTAAACCTATTATCCTCGAACCCTATACTACAAACAATATACATATGGTAACTCTAAGAAATTCTTAATATATATCAAGTAAATTTAGAAAGGGACCAGGCGAAACAAATCACTAGTTGCATTTGAGTGACCACCACTAAAATTCATTCACGAGGACTTTGTTGCGAAATACATACAAAATACTTTTAAAAACAGAACATGATACAGACAAGTCTGGCTTGATAACTTCTGACTTGTCTCTATTATTAAAAACTTATCGTTTGTACGTCTCTACCAACTTATGACAGGACTATGCCGCCAAAGAAAAAGTCCAGACCCTCCGGGAGCACAGCACCGCCCCCTCCGCAGTTTGATCCCATAATGTTTCAAGCTGCCGTAACAGCAGCAGTGGCAGCAGCAATGTCGCAAATGGGTACAAATGGATCCGGTGGATTCGGATCCGGGAATACTAACTCGAATCAGGGGGACAGCACAGGACGCACTAAGGAGTGTTCTTACAAAGACTTCACAAATGGCAAACCTGATTCTTTTGATGGAAGCGGGGGCGTCATCGCGCTGATGCAATGGTTTGAAAGGACCGAAGCAGTCTTTGAAATCTGCACTTGTCCCGAAGCGAGCAAAGTCAAGTATGCGGCATTCACTTTTTCAAGAAAAGCTCTCACTTGGTGGAATAGCCGAGTTAAGTCACTTACTCCTGCCGTGGCTAACTTTATAAGCTGGGAGGATCTAAAAGCTTTAATGCTAAAGGAGTATTGCCCAAGAGGCGAAGTGCAAAAACTAGAAGAGGAACTCTGGAACCTCAAAATGTCGGGAATGGATCTCGAAGCTTATACTGCCCGATTCAATGACCTAGCACTCCTCTGTCCTGCAATGGTCACCCCAGAGGAGAAGAAGATAGAACGATACCTTTGGGGGCTATCATCCCAGATTCATGATAGTGTATTGGCCTCAAGACCAACTACCTTCGACAGCGCCAAGGAGTTGGCACAACAACTCATCGACCATCGAGCCAGCCGTGACACTTCGACAACCACGCCAATTGTCGCGATTCATGCTGCCACAACCCTCACCACACCCACTCCCATAAAGCAATATGCTGGAACCCTCCCGAAATGTAACAAGTGTAGCTTCCATCACACTGGGACTTGTAGAGAATTGCATTGCAAGAACTGCAATAGAAAAGGGCACACTACCCGTTTCTGTAAGGCACCGGTACGACCCATCAACCAGTTCCCCGGCTCTGGAGTAGGCCCATCCTGTTACAAATGTGGAGAAACAGGCCACATTAAAAGGAACTGCCCAAGAGCAAGGGATGCCAGTGGTGGTGGAAGGGTACTTGCGATCACCGAAGGAGAGACCACCCCGGAACTGCCTGCAAATATTAGTACGTGTTTCTAACACCGACGTTTAAATTCCAAATTTCTTTATTTAATTAAGTCTAACATTGATTTAAGCATGCATAGTTGTAATGCCAAAGATTAAACTGGGAGCATAAACAATAGGAAATTCCAAGGCCGTCATAAGACCATTCTAGGAATTGCTTCGACTCCGCAATGGGACTGCATCATAGGGATGTAGGCCAACTTTCGAGAACATACTTCTACTTTATAGGTGAGCGGTTAAAATACATCTAGGTTCAATGTTAGCCCTGACTAGGAACTCTAATTCATTAAGAAGGATTACTAAGTTATTTGTTATGATTTCCTCGCTTATACATTCCCCAGTTATATATAACGAATACCTGGTAGATAATAAAATGTGAGAACTCTGACTTAGTTTCTTTTCCTCGTTGGGATGTGAAACTGAAATAGAATCACACATTTTACTATCCGCCCAGTATTGGTTATATCATAATGTGTATAAGCTGAGTTTCATGTATGATAACTCGTCTCTTAGTCAGAATCAAAATAATGTAGAGCCGACCTTAGTCATTTTCAAACTCCTTGCCTAAATTCAAATTTCGGGACGAAATTCCCTCTAACGGGGGGATGATGTGACAACCGTCAATTTTCGGTCAAGCCAAAGTCAACAAAAGTCAACAAGTCAAACCGGTCAACCCAATTTGCCGTGAGTACTAGAGTTTACGTTAAGTAACTTCTAAACAACTCTCTATTCTAATGAGAGGTCATAAATTGAAAAGTGCGTTCACCTAAATCTCCTTAACCTGAAACGGTGGTATGTAGAAAGCCAAACCGATACGACAATGTTACATACTCATCGGGAGTATGCAAGATCCCTAATCAAGGCTTAACTGGGTTTACGGACCTTGCAGTGCGTAGCCGGACACTCAGAAAGGTCACCAGTGAAACCTCTCCCACATATCTCTAAGTATGTGAAACCTCTCCCACATATCTCTAAGTATGTGAAACCTCTCCCATATATCTCTAAGTATGTGAAACCTCTCCCATATATCTCTAAGTATGTGAAACCTCTCCCACATATCTCTAAGTATGTGAAACCTCTCCCACATATCTCTAAGTATGTGAAACCTCTCCCACATATCTCTAAGTATGTGAAACCTCTCCCATATATCTCTAAGTATGTGAAACCTCTCCCATATATCTCTAAGTATGTGAAACCTCTCCCACATATCTCTAAGTATGTGAAACCTCTCCCACATATCTCTAAGTATGAGAAATCTCTCTCACATATCTCTTTGTAGGTGAAATCTCTCCCACATATCTCTTTGTATGCGAAATCTCTCCAAGTATGTCAAATCTCTCCCAAATCTCTCCAAGTATGTCAAATCTCTCCCAAATCTCTCTAAGTATGTGAAATCTCTCTCACATATCTCTTTGTATGCGAAATCTCTCCAAGTATGTCAAATCTCTCCCAAATCTCCCCAAGTATGTCAAATCTCTCCCAAATCTCTCTAAGTATGTGAAATCTCTCCCACGTATCTCTTCGTATGCGAAATCTCTCCAAGTATGTCAAATCTCTCCCAAATCTCTTTGAGAACGAGGAATCTCTCCCAAATCTCCCTCGAAATCTCTCCCAACTTTCCATAATCACTCGGGGCATCCCGACCCTCGAATTTGGCGAAAACAGCCCAAAAACGGAAGTCTACGCGAAAAACGGACCTTAGGAACCGAAACCCCTCTTAGGAACCGAAACCCCTCTAAGGAACCGAAACCCCTCTTAGGAACCGAACCCTCCTGATGAAGAAGGCTGCTGATCCGAACCGAAGGTACTGTTCACTAACCGAACCGAAGGTACTGTTCATTACTGTTCACTACAGTCCGTTCGGTTCTGCCATTCTCGCTTCTTAACTCCGAACCGAAGCTTCCCTGCTGACCCTTCGGACCGAGGCTTCGGACCGGACCCTCGCCCTTCGCCTTCGCTCCTTCTTCTGGCTCGCGCCTTCGTTTCCGACTCAGCATCAGCATGGACCGAGCCTCGGCCTAGGGACCGAACCTCGGCCTAGGACCGAGAGGTCTCGCTGGAAGGTCAATTTCTCCCGGTTTTCGCATAGTTTTACTTTTAAGGCCCGTTTTTAATTATTTTAACGCGGGGTTTTCACCCAAAATCATATTTTAACATAATAAACCCTAAATATTCACAATTTAATCATATTTTCATAAAAATCTTTATTTAAGTATTAAAAGCAAGTGGGTAAAGTACAAAGAGATGGAGTGTTGACTTTGCTTTACTTTATGACGCAAGCAACCCCCATACCCACTCCATGACAACCCATACTCCTCCCCACCATACCTTGTACCTTTTACCCCTTTTTACAAGCCATCCCCACGTTTTTGAGAGCTGGATAATCATCCTCTCTCCTCATTTTCTCTCATTTGCTCTCATTTCACAAGAAGATCAAACTCCTTTCTCTCTCACTTTCTCTCTCTAGAAATCCAAGATTCAAGGGCTGATCTTGAGAGTTTCCTCCACCTTTGGTAAGCATAATCCATTTCCTTTATGATTACCTCTATTATTTCCACTCAAATCATGGATATCTTACACAAACTCCTTTATATTTGTGTTAGAACTTCGAATCTTCAAACGGTTCTTCTAGTGTTCTTGGGTCGAACACTTCTCTTCTTCATCACTTATCTACTGAAATCACACAAGGTGAGTTCATACCCCTACATTTTCATGTTTTCTCAAGTTTTTAGGGGGGGAATACAAGTTAAAATACTTAGAACGTAACTACATTTTTCTAACAGCTTTCATCAGAAAAGTTTCACTCCATTCACGGACTGTTTTGGACATCTTAAATATTTTTGTTTTCAAAACTGTTTTAGGTGCATGTAGTTCCACTTCTTAGCTTTAAAATGACTACTTGCACATCTCCATACGATTTTTCTACAATTTATGGTGATTTTTACAAAACCGCCTATCTTTTCAAACATCAATCCGGACCAGTCTGTGATTATGGACTTTTTCACCCAAGTTAGAGACCATTAAAAATTATAATAAAAATTATGAACAAACTAGACTCATTTTCCAAACTCCCAGAAGTTACAGAACCTGATTTGGACATTTTATGATTTTTCTACAATTTTTCCAATATCAGTTACAGAAAAGGTTATTAACAGAAAAGCACAATAAATTTCATTCCACCTTGTAACATGTCGAGCAAGGTATACATCGTTAGTTGATTATGTGTAGTTGCAATATATGACAAATTTTGTATTCCTACATAGGCATACATCAGAAAACACATGGATTTACATCTTCACAAGTATGACAAATATATATATATATATATATATATATATATATATATATATATATATATATATATATATATATATATATACGATACTACGAGGCTATATCCATTAAAATATAAGTATTGATAAATTATGACAAGTAAGGCCTATGCTCTTTTCCCACAAAATCAATTGATAAACTATAATAGGTATAGTTTAGGGTCATTCATATAACAAACACAATATTAAAGGTCTTACACTTACATAAGAGTTATTGCCGCTATGGACGATTAAGATAATCTATAATAAGTATAGTTAAGCCATTATACCCCCACAAACGAACTCGTTAGTTATAATTGGTATAGTTATGGTAAATACATATTACAAACAATGTAATAAACTATAATAGGTATAGTTTATGTTTCATCTACTCTAGGAACTTAATTACAAGAAAGGAACTCACCATCACTTTCGATAAGCTATTCATATGCATAGTTCAGGTTCACTAATCTCTATTATTCCCCGGTGAACTATGATATGTATAGGTTATATTCACATTAACACATCATATAGGTTATATTCACATCACTTTCGATAAGCTATTCATATGCATAGTTCAGGTTCACTAATCTCTATTATTCCCCGGTGAACTATGATATGAATAGGTTATATTCACATTAACACATCATATAGGTTATATTCACCATCACTTTCGATAAGCTATTCATATGCATAGTTCAGGTTCACTAATCTCTATTATTCCCCGGTGAACTATGATATGTATAGGTTATATTCACATTAACACATCATATAGGTTATATTCACATCACTTTCGATAAGCTATTCATATGCATAGTTTAGGTTCCCTAATCCCTATTACTCCCCGGTGAACTATGATATGTATAGGTTATAATCACAATAGATTTTCACATGGTTAGACTTCAACTATAATCGTTGAGCGTATATGCTTGAGTCATACAAGAATTTAGTCTAGATTGGCTTGGAATTGGTGGTGCCCGCCTTATCTCCTGTTCCTTGTTTGGTTGTGGACCTAGGGCGGACCCATTACATTCGACGTTTTATCTAACCTAAATCTTATATAACTTATATAGGCTGGACAATTATAGGGGAAATCTACGGGTAAATCTAGAATACATCAATGTATCATTTAGGATTATTCTGTTTACACTTAACTAAGAAAATATTGGATCTTCTGGAAATCAAACTTCATCGATTTTAAGAAGGAAAACGGTTTTTACTCCAAACAAAACCCTTATGAACTCACCAACTTAATTGTTGACACTCTTTTTCAAAACTACTTGTATTCTCAGGAAATCAGTGAAACAGGAAAACTTCAGCGCTTTGAGGATGGGACGTTAAACCGTCAACAATTTATTTTTGTCATCATATTGTAATTGATTTTGAAACATGTAAACATATACTTTGATGTAACTTTTTCAATTATATTTATGATGGTTGTATTTACTTTGAGCACTATTATACACGTTGTTGTGATACTGTACATGAAGTCCTCCACCCCTGGACGTTTCCGCCATCCTTGGTTTGGGGGTGTGACAGAAGACAATGGTTATCTTATCTGGGATGCTATAACATTGGGTCCTTTTGTTCCTTCTGGAACAAATAGAACCATTAAGACTCAAAAGGAGTACAACAAACTCTTAACTGATGTGGACAAGATTCCTTAAGAAGAAAAAGATAAGTTGTTGTGTAATGTTAAAGCCATGAGAATGATCAGATTTGCTTTACAGTCAGACACTTTACGTTTGGTAAGCCCATGCACCACGACAAAAGAGACCTGGGATAGACTTAAAGAGTTGTATTCCACTGACAAGGACCTATAATATTATATACAAACTCTATTGCTCTCTGATTTCGGTGCTTTCCAACAAAAGCTGGATGAAAAAACTTATTCAGACATTCGATCGTTTCAACCATCTTTTGAGCAAGATGATCAAGCATGATATTGGAAGAGAAGTGATTGAACAAAAGGTCACATTTCTGAATGGTTTAAGACCCGAATGGATGGATGTGGTATCAACTATGAAGGCTTACGAGCAGTTTAAAACTTATTCATTGGTGAAGATGGTGGGTATTCTCAAGTCTCATGAAAGTGTTGTGACAAAGGAAGCGAAAGTGGTGTCTAGTATGGGATCCTTGGCCCTTCTCTCTAAGGAAAAGAATGTGGCAGAAGATGAAGAAGAGTCAGAAATGTCAGAATGTGATCTGAAAAGCGAAGAGTATGCAATGATGGTTTCCAACCCGAAGCGGTTTGCTACAAAAAGTTCCCTGTTGCCAAGAACCGAAACTGACAGGGAAGCTATAGCTCAGAAAAGGCAAAAGAGGAGATCAAAAATAATCCTAAGAAAGAAGAAGAAAAGAAGGAGAGAAAACTGGTAGGAGACTCCGGATACGATTGCAACTTCTGCGATGGCAAAAACCACTTTGCCAAAGATTGCATGTTAAGAAACCTATCGGAGAAGAAGGAGGGTGAAGCTGATGAAGCATACCATATGCGCAAGCTGGAGGAGATAAAGAAGAAGAAATCCTCTAACAATTCTATGAATGCTTTGATTGTGCAGGAGAACGTTGTTGATGATGAGTTCGGTGGCGTAGAGGTCTGGTCTACAGACTCTGAAGATGAAGAAGTACGTAAACCCACGCATGGCAGGGCATTTGTGGCGAAAGAAGATGGTACTGATTTTGCTGGGAGATGCTTGATGGTGATAGCTGGAGTGTCACAAATGAGCGGCTACACAACCAAAGGCGAGTATGATGAGGCGAATCAGAAGGAAGATAAGTGTTTTGCTGCCAAACCTGTGAGCGAAAGGATCAACGACTGCGATCAGTTTATCAAGAAGGTACAATCCATTCTTGAATCACTTAAAATACCTGTAACAAACTATGAAAAGGAATTAAACGAATTCAAATTCAAATTTTCTAGTTTAAGTGGAATTCTAATGCAAACACGCCTCACAAATGCTAACCTAACCGATCAAATTAGCAGGGTGACATCCAAGAGTGAGGAGTGAAGGATGTGGATAGAGAAGACGGAGTTAGACTTAGTTAGAACGAGAGATGAGTTGATATATTTGCAACGTGACAATTTGAAGTTTTTAAAACAAATGAACATTTTTTGTTTGATTGCTAAACATATTTACACTAATATTACTCAATTACATTTGAATTGTGATATTGGCAAAAAGGTTCACAAAATGATTTTGCCCTTTATTGAATTAAAGGAGGATGAAGTCGACGTTGATTGCTATAATTGTGAATCCATTGTATCATCAAATGAGGTTTCAGATGCTTACAAGATTGGTCTGGACAAAATTGAGTCTTTTATTATGTCCAAAGACCATAAGGACATGCTTAGGAATTTATTAGATGAAAATGACAAATTGAACATAAAGACCAAAACCATGCACAAATTGGACTCATTGAGTACCAAATTAAGTTAAGAAAATAAGATGAATGTGGAAAATTCTTTTGAATTTGATGAGGATAGTGGTATGAGTGAAATTTCTATAGAGGATGGGGTTGACTACTCTGAATTCCTCAAAAGCGAACCCAAACAGGCAAAACCACTCATATCTGAAAACTCAGTTGAGTTCGCTCGTATGTCGAAGGACAAGTCCAAAGTCCTTAAAGAAAAGGCGGTTGTATATAAAAAGGTGCAAACAGTACCGAATCAAGTATATGCCACCACTAGAGTTACCAAGAAGCAAACACTTGAGCTAACTTCTTTGGTAGATGAAGAAAACGTTGATGGGTGTGATATTTTTTCTGGTCAGCTCCCATTGACAATGCAGACAAAACAGTAGGTATGTCGGAGCAAACCTCATGGAGAGTCAAGGGTAGATATGTGGCTGAACCTCTTAACAAGCCTTCAAGCTTTGATAAGCCAAGTACAAGTGGTACTAAAGAAATTCAAGGCGAACCGATAAAGGCATCAAGAGAATCATCTACAAGCGAAGCTTGTAAAGATAAACCGAAACCAAACGCAAACATCCACAAATATCAAAATCAACTTGCTGAGCAAACACGTGAAAGGAATAGAAGGTACCAGAAGAATCTCAAAGAGAGAAAGTAGTTTTGGAATTCTCAAAACACTTATCACATTCACAAGGTATTGAATCCACAGGCGAAAGTAAGCCCTCAGACAAACAAAGGTCCTTGCACTCATTGTCAATCTTGCAGTCAAACGAACCGAAGAAATAGTTTTGGTGCCGAATCAAGCAGTGATAAGAACCAAAAGACCAGTTTCAGTCCTAAACTCCATCACCCTCATCAACAACCAAAGTCGAACCCAGTCAAGGGTATCAAAGGAAAGGGAAACTAGTCTCGCACTCTGAAGTTCATGCCAAGAAGACGCCAGCTAACCCTAGGAATCTAAAGACTAGTTTAAATGAGAATCAAAACAAAAATAAATAGTCTGATTCAACTAAACCAAAACAAGAAAAAAATAAAATCAAGGTTTTTACCATCAAAATAAATGATGAAACCAATTTAATAAAAAGAACATATTTGGTTGATCTTTCTGTTGCAATTCCTATCCTGTAAAAGGCTCAGAAGTACCCAAGAAACTTTGGGTTCCTAAATCTGCTTGATTTTTGCATGTTATAAGTGATGATCAGTTCGATGATGAATGGGACATTGAAATTGGCTGCTCACGTCACATGACCAAGAAGGAGGGAAAAGCTAAGGGAGCTTCGGGCCCTTAAGGATGGTGGATGTGTCAAATACAGGAATAATTCATATGGCACGATCAAAGGCTACGGAATGATCACAAACGGTGAATTCTCAATCCGGAAGGTAGCATATGTAGAGGGATTGCAGCACGATCTCATCAGTATCTCTCAACTGGTTGTGGGAACTGGCTTGAAGGTTTCCTTCGATGATGAAGGTTCAGAGATTGTTGAAAAGAAGACGAAGACTATCTTGTTAAAATCCAAGCAAAAAGGAAAATGTATCGTCTAAATCTTAACCCAATTCGAGGAAAGCCAGTTGTATGCCATTTAACGAAAGCACACTCTGACAAAAGTTGGCTATGTCACTGAAGGCTCTCACATCTCAACTTTAAGGATATCAACAAGTTGGTTATCGGTAATCATGTACGAGGACTTCCACTTCACAAATTTGATAAGGAACACTTGTGCGCTTCATGCGAGATGGGAAAGAAAAGCCGAAAGAGTCATCCCACACGTGTTAACACAAAGATCATCGAACCAGTTGAACTTATACACATCGACTTGTGTGGTCCTTCAGCAATCAAAAGCATCGGTGGTAATAAGTACATTTTAGTAATTGTTGATGACTTTTCACGTTTCACCTGGGTTTTCTTTCGTAAACAGAAATCAGAGGCGACTCCAAAGCTCAAAGCATTTATAAAGAAAGTGGAACTTCAACTGCGAAAGGTTCTTAGAAATGTCCGAAGTGAAAATAGGTTGGAATACAAAAATCAAGAGTTCAAAGAATTTCTTGTTGATAAGGGAGTTTCTCACAACTTCTCTGCTCCCTACACTCCACAACAAAACAGCATAGTTGAACAGCGAAACCGCTCTTTGTGTGAAGCAGCCCGAACCATGCTCAGCTTCGCCTCCTTACCTTTGTACTTCTGGGCTGATGAAATAGTTGTTGTCTGCTATACTCAGGACCGATCCTTCCTCAATAAGCAATTTTCCATCACTCCATACGAAATCTTGAATAATCGCTAGCCAAATTTCAAGTTCTTCCATGTGTTCGGTTCAAGGTGCTTTATTTTCAACTCCAAAGAGAACCGAAACAAGTTCGATGTAAAGGCAGATGAAGGGATTTTTCTTGGTTACTCACTAACTTCAAAGGCATATACGGTTCTGAATAAACGCTCAAAGAAAATTGAAGAAACCTACTATGTCACCTTTGATGATGATTATGTGAAGAAACTTCAATCATACAAAGGACCAACGGAGGAAATCTTTCCAAAATTAGGTCAAGTCTCGGTTACAATTTCCAATCTATTTGAAGAATACATGTTGCTTTTTGATGAACCACAGAGAGCAATCCATTCCAAGACAAATGCAATTGACAACTTGAAGAAAATTATCGATGAAGCAGCAAAAGAAATGGAAAGCGAACATCAAGGACCAACCGACTAGCCAGGTCCAAGCGAACCTCCAAAAGAAAGTTCTATATTCCAGGGGGAGGGTTCATCCACATCAGATAACTCTGATTCATCTTTCCAGGGGGAAATCCATCACCAGCAAGGACCCATGAAGTTCCATTCGAGGGGGAGCATTTTGAACCTGATGTTGAAACCGTCTCATCATTCGAGGGGGAGAATCATAATACGAATGATGATTCGGATACTCAATCAGAATTAGAAGAGGAAATAAATGCCGAATTGGATCCTCCCTATGATCCAAACAACCCTCCTCTCACAAAATGGACAAGAGATCATCCAAAAACTCAAGTAATCGGTGAATCATCTGAGGGAGTTCTTAATCGTACTCAAATAAAAGCGAAGCAAACTACTCTGTTCTCTCAAGTAGAGTTTTGCATGTTTAATTCGTTCGTCTCGAAAATAGAACCAAAAACGGTTAATATTGCTCTCGATCACTCCGATTGGATACAGGCAATGCAAGACGAATTCCATGAGTTTGAGCGAAATCGAGTTTGGAGATTAATTCCCACACCAAAGGATGCATCTTTAGTTGAATTAAAATGGATTTTTAAAAACAAAGTGGACAAAGAAGGGAATGTGATTCGTAATAAAGCAAGGTTGGTTGTGAAGGGATATTGTCAGGAAGAAGGTATAGACTACGAATAAACCTTCGCTCCTATAGCAAGGTTAGAATCAGTGCGAATCTTTCTAGCATATGTTGCACACAAAAACTTTGAAGTATTTCAAATGGATGTTAAGTGTTCCTTCTTGAATGGAGAACTAGAGGAGACTGTATATATGTTGAGCAACCACTGGGTTTCGTGAACGAAAGGTATCCTGATCATTGCTATATTCTAGATAAAGCCGTCTATGGTTTGAAGCAAGCTCCTATAGCCTGGTATGAAACCCTTACTCGATTTATAAAAATGTCCAAATTTAAACAAGGTTCGGTTGACCCAACCTTCTTTTGCAAGAAAGAGGGTGACCACTTAATGATCGTCCAAATTTACGTCGATGACATCATTTTCGGTTCCACGAATCCCAGCCTCACATCTGAATTCAGGAAGTTGATGGAGACTAAGTTTGATATGAGCTCAATGGGTCCAATTAACTTTTTCCTTGGCTTGAATATTAGACAGGTACCCGAAGGAATATTTATCAATCAGGAGGCTTACACGAAGACCCTACTGGCTAAGTTTGGCATGATGGGAGATTCCAAAGTAAAGGTTCCTATAGCATTTCGAACGAACTTAACACCATCTTTGGAAAAAACGGCTGTTGATATTACCCTCTATCGGAAAATGATAGGGTCTCTAATGTATCTAACAGCTAGTAGACCATATATTATGTTTTCAGTTTGTTATTGTGCCAGGTTCCAAGCTAATCCACGCGAACCTCATATGGTGGCTGTTAAAAACATCTTCAGATATTTGAAGCGAACCTTATCTCTCGAACTGTGGTATCCTGCTAAATCAGGATTTTTCATTCAAGCATTCTCTGATGCTGATCTTAGAGGATGCCGTTTGGACCAAAAGTGCACTACAGGTGGATATCAATTCTTCGATGGTAAACTCGTCAGCTGGCAGTCCAAGAAACAAACATGGGTTTCACTCTCTACAACCGAAGCTAAATATATTGCTGCAGCATCTTACACCTCCCAGGTTATTTGGATCCAAAGCCAATTAAGAGATTATGGCCTAAATATGAAGAAGATTCCTCTTTATACCATCAGGATTTTGTCATAATCCAGTGCAAAATTCCAAGACAAAACACATAACACTGAGATATCACTTCATCAAGGATCACGTAGAAGATGGGAATGTTGAAATTCACTTCGTTCGGCCCTCTGATCAATTGGCTGACATCTTTACTAAGGCCTTACCTGAAGCATCGTTTAATAAAATACTACAAGGCTTATGAATGATGGAAGCTGATTCAGTTCCAAAACCACACTCATTTCATTAAGTATAACTTTCACTTTCGATTTATTAAAATTCTCTAACAACCAAAATGACCCGAACGCTCGGTCTATCTCGTCTCCTGATTCCTCGGGAACTGAAATGAACCGAAGGCTTGGTCTATTTCACCTCTTATAATTTTTCAAAGCGAGCGATTGTTTCATCTTATGGTTTTGAACTTACATATCATTTGTATATTATGTATATCTTTTGCTTACTCTACTTTATGTCTTCAGTTAATTTCCAAAATCCAAAAATATTTTTCTTTTCTGTTTTTCTTCTTTTTCAGAATTACTAAAATCAAAAAAAATATTTTCTTTTTACTTAGTTTAATTATTTTTCTTTTCTTTTCTCGAATAGTTCGAAAATTCCAAAATATTATACTTCAGTATCACAGATGTACTTACGTGATGGAGCTGGGGCAGGTATAACACTCTTTATCTATGTACTAGCTAAGTGTCCCTAGAAGCAAGTTGTTGCATGTCGACCGAAGCCTCCAAGACTTTGAGTGAAGCCTTACTGATCCGATATATACAAATCGTTTCTTCCCAACTAGGCTGATAACATCACTCAAGTCATGAGCTACCTTACTCTTCTCACATTGAGTTAAGAGTTATCTTCTTGGTCTGTCTTTAATAGCAGAGGTACTTTCGGTTCTTTAACCACCTATTCTTATTTCTCCATCTCATTTCGGTTCATAATCGTAACCCTTGAGACTCTCAACATTTACCACTAAGGTTTATGGTTATACAACATCTGTGTTGAATATCTTAGTTTCGTTTCACCACATGCTAAGTTAGACCCAAAATCCAATGCCTTAAACGAATTGACGGTGAACACTCAAAAGTTCTAGTTTTTCACCCATGAAGTAACGAAACCTCTTTGATGGTCTGTATCTTGAAATCTTTTTATTCTTATGTGATCTTTATGAATTTGTCTAACACTAAGACTTTTCTTCCCAAAAGATCCAGTTTTTTTTTTTTTTTTTTTTTTTTTTTTTTTTTTTTTTTTTTTTAAGATTTCAACATAAATATCACCAAGTCACTGAATATATTATCTAACCTACATGTTTAATAGGCTACACTGGTCTCACAAGTACTTCATCCAACTTTCGGTCTATGTCAAGTACTGAAGTTCGGTTGAAGCTAAGCCTTAATAAACATTTGATCGTATTTCAACGGGAAACCACACAGACACTTCTAAGTCTCTCTTGACTTTGAAGGGAGCGATTCGTGCCCGGGATCCAGAGTTTTGTGTCTAAATAGACATCACTTAAATCCCACAAATATTTTGCTTTATTTCTTTTCTATTTTCACACTCTTGCACGAAGATCTTTATGATTTTCCCAATTCTTGTTCGTGGCACTAATGGCAATTTTTAAGATTTGATGCTTCGATTGTAAATGCTATGTGGTATACTATGTTAAGGCGTGAACATTGCCAACCATATATGAAGCGAAAGGGTTTGTCACAGTTTGAAAAGGAATTTGAAAAGTTTTCGAAGTTGAAAAGGAGGTATCAAGATAAGATTTCAAACCGAGTCATTGGATAAGATTTGCAACGGGCACGTGAATTTGAAACGGTCTAACATCACGCCTAATGACCTCTTCTTAGGGAAACACAGCTGCCAAATCGTGCTTGTTCAGGCGCCGATTCAGAAGATCGTAGCATCATTACTACGAATTCTTTCTCTCTCCTGGAAATGGATATAAGGTCTTCTCGCATCCCTTGTGCCACTTTACCACTTCCAAACTCTCTCAAGAACACACTGGAGAACTTCTACTACTCATCTTCTTCTTCACACCTGCAACAATGGCTGAATCTTCATCCGCTCATGAACAAACTGCCTCATCCTCTCCCTGATTATCGATCTGAATCCTTTTCTTTATGATCCCTATATTGTAACATCCCGAAAATTTAGAAGTGTAGTTGAAGGGCTAAAGTGTAAATAAGAAGGTTGACTCGGCGAGTCGAGTTGCGTTACGGGTTGCGTGTTAAGTGACCAACTCGACGAGTCACATGGGTAGACTTGGCGAGTTGGTGTTGTATGGAGAAAACCCTAATCCCGGGGGGTTGTGCCCTATATAAAGAACATATCATCCCTTCTTCAGCCTCCTTACCACCCTTGAGAGCCTGCAACCCCTAGAAATCGAGTAGAACTCCATTGATAGTGAAGTTGGAGCTTTGGGAAAGGAAATCTTGAAAAGGGAACTTGAATACCAAGGGATTTCAGCAAGGGAGTGGTATAGATTCGAGGTCTACTTCAGTGGGAGCTTGCATTGGAGGTAATAGATCTATTCTTGAGCTTTTGTGCATTTAGATCTACCAATTGTGGGGTTTTTAGGGCATAAATGAAGTCCATCTCGAGTTTGGTGTAAGATCTGAGGTTACTACCTCAGATCTAGGCTTGTAATGACCCATGGAGACATAAAGTCTATGTTCAAGAGATGTAGGTGAATTTCTTTCATCCCAAACCTTAGCCCAAGTGTGTTTTATGCTTAGATCTCTTTGGAATCACGTAGAGTTTGCCACTTTACTTGATGGATGGGTTGTAGGGGAGTGGATCTATGGTTTGGAGCCCCTGCATGGCTTGGAAAGCCTCTTTATGAGTTAAGAACTAGTGGTACTCGGTGAGTCACATGGGTGTACTCGGCGAGTTGCATGAAGATGGGCAGCAACTTGACGAGTTAGAAGAGAAACTCGGCGAGTTGGTTGAAGATAGCCTTGGACTCGGAGAGTCTGTTCTTGAACTCGGCGAGTCTGGTCATGAGGTCCTAACCTTTTCTTGGGGGTATCTTACTAAGCTTTCAGGCTTACAGTTGTGTTTTAAATGTTTTAGGTACTTCAGGAGACCGTAGCTAGGCAAAGGTATGATCGTACCGCTCCTCGAGTTTTATGTGTTTACGATGTGGTTTCTGGGAAATACTCTAAAATAAATGTATTGAAAACCTTTTTGTAATAACATTATGAAATTGGGTTGTTTTTGAAAAGTTTAAATTGCTTGGAATTTTTAGAGTGTTACATATATGCTCCAAGTGGTTGAATTCCGCAAATATTCACCACTCGTGATCGCTACGACCCAGGTGGAATCATTTCCGATGTCTTTGCTCTCTCAAGTCTATACAACGGTTTCTTATGACAAAAGTAAGGAATGCATTTTCTTTGAGATTTTCCATCACAAAACTTCTGCCTCCAGAGTACGATTTTGCTCCCTGTTAGGGCTAGCTTCTGATGCTTCCTTGGTTAATCCTGACTCCATATCTATGACTTAGGTTTTCACAATGTTCTATGATATGGGGTATATTGATCTTCTTACAACGGTGACCGAGTTCAAGAAATCTTGCCTTCCATCACAGTGGAACGGATTATTTACCCTTCTTTTCAAGGCATTTGCTGAAAGGGTTGTTGGGTCAGATGGGGCTAGCAAGGCATTAATGACCTTACTCTATGGTCTTTATCATGGAATCAACTTGGACTATGGATCCATTTTATGGCCCTAACTGGTACAAAGCCTCCATTCATCTTCTCGACATTCTGAAATCTCCTGTGGCAGGTTTTGGACCCTTGTCACTCAACGGGCCATTGAGAAGTTTAATGTTCCTATCATGGCTGATGCACTGACATCGTCAATTGGCACCTTCCACACCACCAAGATCATTGTCTCAGATCCAACCAAATTCTTGTTTGTTGGTTCCATTCCCGAATCAATGTATCGGTGTGTCTCTGCCGAAAGCTAGGTCATCAGGGAATACTAAAAGCTTCCTTCTTCTGGACCAAGACAACTCACTCCTGAGATGCAGAAATCCCTTGATGAAGCTGACAGGCCAACAAAATGTGGGAAGAAGCCTAATCAAAAGAAGTAGGAGAAAGAAGGTCAATCCTTTAAAGCCTCTACGCCCAAAAAGTGTAAGGCCGAACATGCAGCTCCTTCTGCACCAAAGAAGCGAAAGGTGAAGAATATGGCAAGGAAACTGAAGGAAGCTTCGCCTAGTGATTCATATTACATTCCTTCTGATCACGATCAAGAGAAATCAGCCGAAGGTGAAGATGCTCACCTTGAAGGATCACTGTCACACCCCAAAACCAAGAACGGCGGAAACGGTCTGGGGCGGAGGACGTCATGTGCAGTATCACAACAATGAAAAGTAGTAAACAAGCAACAACATCATCCATTGCATTAATAATATAATTATTATACAAGTGTGGTCTGTCAAATTTTGATAAACACTAAAGCATAAATCAAAATGAAAGATGAGTCTTCAACGAGCTCCATCTTCCCTAATCCTTGCATCGGTACCAATCTATGAAGACCTGAGGATACAAGTAATTTTGAAAGCGAGTATCAGCTTTGAAGCTGGTGAGATCATAAGTATTTTAGTGTCTTAATTTGTATGTAAGAAATTGTTTGTAAATGAATTGTAAGTATGGAAAAAATGTAGATGAACTGTAAGTATGAAAATGTTTGTAAAACAACTGTAAACGTTGGAAAACCCTAGAAATCCCTATGATTCCTACTATTATAACATGGAGTCTTCTACCAAGACTTAACTGATCTCTATGTAGCCTTCTACCAAGGCATCTAGTGTCTGTGTGTGTCTCTTGTAAGAGTGTGTATTTTCCTAAGTCTGACTACCATTAATCAAAAAGATAGTTTCTACATTACCGTGCGTCGTGTAAATGTTCACGAAGTGAATGTAATGGGAAAAAGAAATAGTACTATGGTGTAGCGTTGAACTACAACCGTACCAATTACCTAAAGTCTAGGGTAATTCTTCTAAGTACTGTAGTATTTGATATAAATAACTACATCGGTACTCAACTGCCTTATTTGAGGGATAAGGTATAATGTGATGTCTAGATCCCATACAATACGCTCCCCTATCAAAGGGATTTTGGGACCTACCCACGACCCCTGCATGTATGCAAGCCATGAGCATCCACATTACTATGATCATGTATACTCGATATAACGATCACAATTGCGTTGTGATTCATCGGTATAGCTAGATCCTGAACTGGTTCCATGCTATAGCACCTAGTGACGTTTGTTCTATGTATATGTAAGCGTACTCATGTAAGTGTGATCATGTAATTGTACTTATGTAAGCGTAATCATGTAAAAGTATATGAACGTATGCCTTTGCTACCCAAAGGCACTGAACTGACTGAAAGGAACTATTATGTCCATATATGTATACATGATATATAACTAATGTTTAAACGACCTTCGGATGGTACCCAATATCCCACCAGACCACATCTCAAGCGCGAGAACGAAATAGGGTGGATAGCCTTCCTAAGTCCTTTAAACATTGCTTATATAATTATACATATATAGGCATGATTATAACAGGATCTCTATTTAAACGTAATTATGTAATTGTATAGTAATGTACTGTAATGTTCTGGCTGTAATGTATGTTCTCTCTATCTAGCAAGTATTGACTCATGAATGAACTGACTCATTGTGTGATATCGCGTTCTAGTAATAGTTCTAGTATCTTCCTAAACTACCCATATGGTAGCTTACTAGTAATATAACTGGTACGTATGAACATGGATGTATACCCTCGCTATCCAAGGGCATTGGATGAACTGGAAAGACCTTTTATGACTGTATATGTACACATGATATATAACTAATATTTAAACGACCTTCGGACGGTACCCGATATCCCACCAGACCACATCTCAAGCGCGAAAAGGAAATAGGGTGGATAGCCTTCCTAAGTCTTTTAAACATTTCTTATATAACCATACATATAGAGGCATGAAATTTATAATAAAAGCATAAAATAAGTTTTGTAAAAACCTTTGAACATAAATATTTTCTAAGAAAAGATCAACTTGATGTCGATCTATAAAAGGGTTTTGAAGGCATGGGTTTGATAAAACGGTTTAGTATAAAGAAACATTTGTTTGAAACACAATTGTAAATAAGTTTGAAATGTAATATACAGAGTAAAATATACAGTGTAACAAGGAGTTTTAAACATATAAAGTGTTTATGAAAATCATTTGAAGGAAACTGTTTGGTAAAACGGCTAATGAGTAGTAAATCATTTGAATGCTGCTTATTAATCACATTTGATTGATATAATAAGTAGCATGATTCTACTTGTATCCCCCCATAAAACATTTAAAAACAGTTTAAAACATTGATTAAGGGGTATGAACTCACATGTTGTGGATGATACGGATGAACTGAAGAGGTAGGACCGCTAGGTGTCAAGTGAAGTCTTGAACACACTTATGATCCTAGTTAACATATAATTTCACATATATGTAACAAATTATTCTATAAACAACTAATAAACAAGTCAAGACACCCTAGGACATGCTAAACACCTTTATCAAGTGTTATTAGCCTCTAGGATTGCATCTAAGTGTTTGTAGGGGAAGCTATTATGTGTAGGACTCAAGGAAAACTCCATAAGGGAGTTCACGACCCTAACAACACTACCAAATGAGTTTACGGTTGTAAAATCATGAGTTTACGGCCGTGAACTCATACCTATGTGCCCATTAGATGTTTGTTGCTCTATAAGGCCCTAATAAGCATTTTTACTTAATGGCTTGGTCTATGGAAGAGTTTAGGGCATAATATAACTCCTTTTAGGAGTTTACGGACCTGGGACCATATTCCCTTGGAGTTTACGGCCATAAACTCCCTTGGGAGGATGTTTAAGGTGTTTTCAAGTCCCTAAATTAACTATGAACTAAACTAGGCTATTGTACAAGGCTTTGGAAGAGTTTATGGCACCTTTTGGCACCATTTTATGGAGTTCACGGCCCTAGAACATTTTGGGCCATGAAGTCTCTTTTTCCCTTGAATCTTCATTGTTTTGGTGGTCTAAACATGTAATGTAGGCTTCTAGTTTGAGATCCAAGGCTTTGAGGAGCATTGGGACACTTTTAGCCCTTAAAATGGAGTTTACTCTCCGCGTGTTCTTGGGCGGTAAACTCCCAAATCTTGGGGTCTTGATCCGATTTTGATGTTTTCTAGTCATATACACACTAGCATACAAGCCTAAGGTAGTTACCTAACTTGGGGAAAAGACTAGGTAGCATTTAAGCCACATATAGGAGTTTACTCTCCAAGAATGTTCTTGGGCGGTAAACTCTCGAATCTCACAGATTTGCTATGTAATCTAAGTTATTAAGCACATTATAAGCATTATAAGAAAACTAGAGAAGTGTACTCAAGATTTGGGATAAAAACCCGAAGATCTGTGAGAGAGAAAATGGATTTTCTCTAAATGAAATGTAACTAATGAACCAATTTGGTTTAGAATTCTATTTATAGTCCTGAGATATTTTTGGCAGAAAATATTTTTATTCCTGAAATGATTTCTAATAAAACAGAGTGTTGGAATAACAGTGTTGCACAAAACCCTAGTGCATCCACTCTCTTGATATCTCCTTAAATGTAAATCCCGAAAAACTGCCAAACTTATACTCGAATTCTGAATTTTCACTATAACTGTTCTTGTTCTATTGGCTTCAAATGGTTTGTACAGAATGGAAATTTTGGGTTGTCACATCATCCCCCTGTTGAAGGGAATTTCGTCCCGAAATTATAATTTAGGCAAGGAAGTAGGTACGAATGGTTGAGTCGTGAGGAGGAAACTTCCTAATCGATTGGTTCTATCGCACCTAAGTGAAATCGGGTTCTCGGTTCGCATTCCAACGAACCTTCACTAACTGGCAACGACGTTGCTTCGTCCGCTTGACCTCTCGGTCGAGGGTCACTACGGTTCTAATACGAAGGCGAGGATCTCGACGTGTGAACTTACAAGAGTCTTAACGGAAAGGTATGGTTTCATGATCGAGACGCTAAGAGTATAATGTATGTTACTGAGTTCGCGGAGTAGGTCTAGTTTGTGCGAGGCACATGACCGATTCTGATAAGAATCTCGGAGGTCCCAACTATATTGGATTTAGCTTTCCACGTGATACGAAGCGTATTAAGCCATTCCCAGAGTGAGTTCTCCTAAAGAACTGGGTCACTCACTTTGAATTCCAAAGGTTCCTTTTCTTGCTTAACTTCCCAGTCAAAGGCCACCCCTTGCTGGTTCAAAGTCGTACGTGTTTCTGTAATTTGCGAGGAGTTCTGAATGAACTATGACAGTAGGTCGGTAAGACCTAGAATTTGGCGAATGACTGTCGGCGTCTCCGGTGTCGACATATGCTCAACGGTTTTGACAAATTGAAAAAGTACTCAAAATTTCCCACATTACTAACAGTGTGTCATAGAAATTCGACTCTTCAATTTCAAAACTCATGCCTAGAGAACTTCGCGAAAAGTACCTCTGAAGGTAATGTTTCCATGGGTTTCTTCTTACTATGAGGGTAGATAAGTAAGTCATTATATGGAGAAATGAAGAACTGATCCAAGTAAGAAAGACGTACCCTACTCATATAGTTCATGAAAACTATGGGCGTATTGGTCCTATCCGAAGGGTATCACTACGGACTCGAAGTGTCTGCATCGAGTTCAGAAGGTAGTCTTTCAGACTTCCTTCCCTCACACTCAAACTGGTGATATTCGGATCTCGGTCCAATCCTGAAAAGTACTCGTTCTTTGCATTAGCTCAACCGCTTCATCTATGTGAGGCAGAGACAACGATTTCTAATGGAAAAATCCTGACGGAGTCCTCGATAATTGAGGTACATATGATGCAATCCGTCGATCTCTGGGAGAATAAGTCTGGGGTTCTCCAGGGTCAGAAGCCTAGTCTTCAAATTCTCTTTCCGTTTGGTTCGCTAAGTTGTCCAGGCTGTTCTTGTATCTCCGTCGGTGTTTAGACTATAGGGTGATCTGTTTACAAGAGTCGTACTAGGTTCTATGTTTGTTCACATGACGATGTGATTACTCATAGGCTTAAGCAGTTCTCCGTCCCGTAGTTCATATTAGAGTTCATACATGGTTCACAATCACAATTTCGTGTATACGAGTCGTATATAATTAAGATTGAAAAGGTAGTCGAATAACTGATTCTTCTTTAAGCTCACATCCCATCCAGGAAAAAGAAGTTAAAGTGAAGTTTTGAACACACTTATGATCCTAGATAACATATAATTTCACATATATGTAACAAATTATTCTATAAACAACTAATAAACAAGTCAAGACACCCTAGGACATGCTAAACACCTTTATCAAGTGTTATTAGCCTCTAGGATTGCATCTAAGTGTTTGTAGGGGAAGCTATTATGTGTAGGACTCAAGGAAAACTCCATAAGGGAGTTCACGACCCTAACAACACTACCAAATGAGTTTACGGTTGTAAACTCATGAGTTTACGGTCGTGAACTCATACCTATGTGCCCATTAGATGTTTGTTGCTCTATAAGGCCCTAATAAGCATTTCTACTTAATGGCTTGGACTATGGAAGAGTTTAGGGCATAATATAACTCCTTTTAGGAGTTTGCGGACCTGGGACCATATTCCCTTGGAGTTTACGGTCATAAACTCCCTTGGGAGGATGTTTAAGGTGTTTTCAAGTCCCTAAATTAACTAGGAACTAAACTAGGCTATTGTACAAGGCTTTGGAAGAGTTTATGGCACCTTTTGGCACCATTTTATGGAGTTCACGGCCCTAGAACCTTTTGGGCCGTGAACTCTCTTTCTCCCTTGAATCTTCATTGTTTTGGTGGTCTAAACCTGTAATGTAGGCTTCTAGTTTGAGATCCGAGGCTTTGAGGAGCATTGGGACACTTTTAGCCCTTAAAATGGAGTTTACTCTCTGCGTGTTCTTGGGCGGTAAACTCCCAAATCTTGGGGTCCTGATCCGATTTTCATGTTTTCTAGTCATATACACACTAGCATACAAGCCTAAGGTAGTTACCTAACATGGGGAAAAGACTAGGTAGCATTTAAGCCACATATAGGAGTTTACTCTCCAAGAACGTTTTTGGGCGGTAAACTCCAGAATCTCACAGATTTACTATGTAGTCTAAGTTATTAAGCACATTATAAGCATTATAAGACAACTAGAGAAGTGTACTCACAATTTGGGATAAAAACCAGAAGATCCGTGAGAGAGAAAATGGCTTTTCTCTAAATGAAATGTAACTAATGAACCAATTTGGTTCAGAATTCTATTTATAGTCCTGAGATATTTTTGGCAGAAAATATTTTTAGTCCTGAAATGATTTCTAATAAAACAGAGTGTTGGAATAACAGTGTTGCACAAAACCCTAGTGCATCCACTCTCTTGATATCTCCTTAAATGTAAATCCTGAAAAACTGCCAAACTTATACTCGAACTCTAAATTTTCACGGTAACTGTTCTACTTCTATTGGCTTCAAAGGGTTTGTATAGAATGGAAATTTCGGGTTGTCACAATCACCGAGAGGAGATACACCTCCGTGTTCTCCATCTCCTGAGGTACCACTTAATGACTCAATTCCAACTCCTCCTCCTTCTCCATCTCATACTACAGTACATATTTCCATTGCACCACTTCCATCACTTGCTTCTTCTCAACCTACCTCCAATGCACCTGTCCCTCCATTGATCTTCACTCAAGCAACTTCAACAACAACCAACACACCCGAACCTTCGGTTCGTGTCAACGTATCTGATACGGGGGCACCTACCTTAGGAACTGAAACCCCTGTCACTTCCAAATCCATTTCCCCATCTCATTCCACAGACTTTTTCACAGTTCTTGTTGGAGAAGATGTTGAATTTGAATCTTATTACTATAGCCCTTATAGAGTTCGAAGTGAGGAAGATGATGATGCTCCCCTTACAAAGCGACACTTAAAAGATCTAAATGAAAAACTTGACAAGCTGCTCGCTTCATCTCCCTCTTCCTCCACATCAGCTTACTTAGATATTGCTATTCGAGCCCTAATTGAAACATCCCTCAAACAACATGATGAGTCTATCTAGAAGGCAACCAAGGTTGTGGATGCTTCGACTTTGTCATGTAAGAAAGCATCAGAAGACGTAGCCATTTAATTTCAGATGCCAAGCTTCTTCTGGATTCTCTTAAAGGAGCTGCAGAGGCTAACGCCAAAAAGGTTAACACTGTCATTGAGTTTCTTTCCAAATTTCTTCAGGCTGAGAAAGACAAATTTGATTTGATGAGAACCACTCTTCAAGCTGATCAAACCACTCTTTTTTCCTCTATCACCATTTGCCTTGACAAACTTCAAGCTGACCTTGCCATAGAGAACAAAATTAGGGATGAACTTGCTTGCAAAACTACTTTGCTTGAAGTTCAATCCATTCAGCTAACCCAGGTGAATAAGGAGATTGAGTCACTAAAGACTGAGCGAGCTGTCATCAAAAGTTGTGTTTCTGATGTCTTCGCCATTCTCTCCAATCTGGTCAATGACCATGATTCAGTTCTAACTCTCTTAGTTCAAAACCACTTAACTGAGAAGTTACTTCCTGCTCTCGAAATTTTGATCCGAATTGAGGGTGTTACGGAGCCGATTGTTACTCTGCAACAAGGGGAGAAGATCCGAAAAACCCTCCCAAACAACCTTCTACAATTCTGAAAGTCACCACTAAACCGAAGGGTAATGAAGCTTTGGGTCCTAGTGTGAAGGACAAAGCGAAGGGTATTATGGGTCAGAGTGCTAAAAAAGAGGAAACTGAAGAAGAAAAGGAGAATAGAGAGAAAGATGCTCATGACACCTTGGTTTGTAGACAAGCTCTCTTTCCACTGTGGTCAGTGGAGAAATTGATCAAGGAAGTGATTAAGTCCCCTAGTACTCATTGGCTTGAACCAGTCGTTTCTTTTAACTGTGAAAATACAAAGGATTCTCAATTTGACATGCCTATCACCCGAAAAGCCTTTGTATTTCACTGTTTTGATTCAATTGACAACGTTCCTTTTCCTGATCCGAAGGTTGATCTCTAGGATTTTGAGCATTCTAACACTCCTAAGGTGTTCATGCAACCCTATAAACCTTGGATCTATGCTTGACTGAGATACATGCAAAATTGATTTTCTAAGGTTCATAATCCTATCTAGCATACATGAGGAACTTTTAAACATAAAAGTAAGCTAGAAAACATACCTTGTAGTAGTTTGTGATGATATATGAATCTCTTAGATCGTTTAGATCTTACACAGGTTTGGCAAAACGATTCAAACAAAGTAATAAACAAGAGATGGAATCAACATTATGCTTAATGATTCAAATGATTCAAGCCTCAACAGAGCTCGACAAAGAACTTCCGCTATAGAGGCTTTAGGGTTTACAATCGATAATAATAAAACGATATCAAATCTACTCCTGAATGATACGTACTAAGATGCATGCAAGCACCTATATATTCTTAAACCCTAACAAATAAATCACGGAT
Organism: Lactuca sativa; assembly: GCF_002870075.4. NCBI lineage: Eukaryota > Viridiplantae > Streptophyta > Magnoliopsida > Asterales > Asteraceae > Lactuca > Lactuca sativa. Next base: position 62,813,660 of record NC_056624.2, read on the forward strand.
GGACATGCCCAATCCGGATACAAAACAGGGCTAAGAGCCGAGCCCAAGATGCAACACCATACACCCAACAATCTCCCCCTTTGCGTCAAATGGGGCGAGACTCTACACTGGCTTACTAGACCCAGCTGCATCAGCCTTCTTTGTAACCTTGAACAAGCAAGGAATGATGGCGAGAAGAGTTACCCTGAACCGAATATACCACTGGATCATATCGTTGAAGTATTTCTTGTCACTGTTATAGTTTTGCCTGCATCGATGGATGATCCCCAGAACATGCTCCGGACAAGCTGTAGAGTGGAGATGTTTATCTGCTAAGGCAAACAAACACTTCTGGCCTTCTCCTCTTGTGATTCGAGTCAATCCTCCTCATCTGCATTTTGTTCAAATCACTTGCAGAACCGACTGGGGCGACGGTAGGCTTCTTTTTAAGGACACTAGCGATTTCTTGATCCAGCTTGGCAACCTCCATGACATAGCAGCCCAACATCCTTTTTAAGTGATCTATGATCGGCTCATATTCCTTTTCATTGGTGAGGAGGATATTGTGCAGAATAATCCAATCATGAGGATTTAAGTTGGGAAGATCAGCAAGAGAAACGGCATGTTCGGTTTTCTCTGATCCCCTCAAGACTTTGAATCGAACATTGATAAAGTTTCCCTCTTTTGCAGGTTTGAGAACCCGGACGTTGATGATTTTCTGTGCACTCCATGTTTTATACTGAGGCAGAGCATACCTCAGGTAGAAATCAATCAACTCCCTGTCAACCTTCGGGTGCGGATGAGGAACTTCAGCAATGTGGTCGAAGGCATAAAAGATGAAGGCCTTTCTGGTCAGGGGCATGTCAAACTGTGAGTCAGCAGAGTTATCTCGATCCAGTGAGATCACAGGTTCTAGCCAGAGGATACTCAGAGACTCGATTGCTTCTTTGATAAGCTTTTCAAGAGTCCAAGGAGGGAACAGTGCTTTTCGACTTTCAAGGAGATCATGAGCCTCCTTCATCCTCCTTTCATTTGCCTCAGCCTCCCTAGCAACCCGAGCGTTCGGATTCAGTTCACTTTTCCCCGACTTGCTTCTTCAAGATCTGTGCAATCGTTTCTTTATCTTCATCTTCATCACTATCACCAGTAACCTTCTTGCCTTTATCTTTAGTACCCGAACCTGATGCATGACCAGTCGATGGTTCGGTTGCGTTGGTTTGAACAGTGGAAACAGGAGGAGGTTGAGATTGATCATTTCCCTTTGAGCTGTCTTCTCCCCCTTGTTTTGGATAGGCCACAGGCTCAGGAAGCCCCTCAATTTGGCTGAGTAGGGCAAGCGTAGGAATCAGCTTCTCATGTAGGGTTCGCCTGACTGAGTAGTTGAGAATCGGGTCATGCGCTTCAAGGATGTTTGTAATGGTGCTATTGACATCTGAAACACAACTCTTAATCACTGCTCACTCTGACAGGAGAGTATCAACCTCCTTCCTTGTTTGATAAAGAAGAAGGTTCTTGGCTATAAGCGCAGAGGTTTTGCGAGCAAGGGCATCCATCACAGAATTTTCTGTGGCCAGATCCTGTTGGAGTTTGGAGAGACACTCATCAATGCTGGACTGGAAGGTTTTATGGTTTGCTTCAAGAGTCTGTCGAAGACTAGCAAAGTTCTGCTGTTCAGTGGCAAACAAAGCGGTCAGCTTCATAATGACAGAATTGACCTTCTCTGCATTGGTTTCAGCAGCCCCCTGCAAAGACTCCAGAAAAATGTTAGCATCTTTGAATAGTTTTTCGACTTTTTTGGTCGTAGTAGTGCATGCCTTTGAGGATGCATCAATGGCAGCAGTGGCAGATGTGATGGAGGCTTCGTGTTTGTTGGTGAAGTCATCCACCATTTTCTGAATAGCAACCTCTGTCACGTGGGACCGAGAGGAAGAGGAAGAAGCGATGAGATTGTCAATTTTCTCATGAATTTATTTGATGTGCTTTTTGGTGACAGGAGCTTGATCATCATCATCCCTTTGGATCCGGTAAGGGCTGTAGTATGTAGAATCAAAGGTCATATTTTCGCCACCCAAAAATATCTCGGTTTCTGCTGAGGGAGTGGGAGATAAGGGTGAAGTGGGAGGTTCAGTGGTAGGGGTAGGTTTAGGTGTAGAAGATGGCGCAGTAGTAAAGGTGGATTCAGGTGCTGAAGTTCGATCCCCCGTATCAGATACGTTGGTTCGAACCTCAATGATAGTTGCTTTGGTGGCTTTAGTGAAAATGGGTGGTGGTATAGGAATAGATGTGGGTGGTATAGGGATAGAAGAGGTTATGGGGGGAATGGAAATAGTGGTGGTTATGGGGGGAATGGAATCAGGTATGGTCGTAGGAGGAGGAGAAATAGGTTTGGATGAAACTGGTACCTCATGTGAAGGCGAATAGGAAGGAGTATCACCTCGAGCTGATACCTCTGAGTCAGACTTTTCAGCCTCTGAATCGCTTGAGGAAGAAGCGAGAATTAGTTTCCTCCTTAGCTGGGTTTTCTTCCATTTCGGTGGGGGGATTGATCTGTCTTTGAGGGTTTCCGCTTCTTAGGAGAAGGACCCTTTGCCTCTTGAGCTTGTTTCTTAAGTTTCCCTTTATCTGGTTTCTTTCCCCTAGCAGGTGGTTTATCTGCATCATTGATGGATTGAACCATCTCTGCAGTCAGCTCCCTTGGACCCGAAGGACGAAATTCCTTGTAGGTCTTCATGATAATGCTCGCCTTTGACACACCGGCGTACATAGACTCCAGAATGGATCCAATGAAAGAGAACTTGGTGGGATCAGTGACAATTATCTTGGTAGTATGGAAGACACTGATCGAGGAGAGGGGGGAATCAGCTACAATTGGAACATGAAGCTTGTCCATTGCCCATTTGGTGATGAGCGTCCAAAATCTGGCATAGGATACTTCAGTATGACGAAATGAGGAGGCAAGGCTTTGAATAAGCTGTTGCCAGAGAGCCGAGCCATAATCTAGGTTGATCCCATTGTATAACCCGTAGAGAATGGTCATGAACAATTTACTAGCCCCATCAGAACCAGCACTTCTCTCAGATAATCCCTTGAATAGAAGGGTGAAGAAGCCGTTCCATTGAGGAGGAAGACACGACTTTTTAAACTTCGTTACTGTAGTGAGAATTTCTGTGTAGCCCATGTCATAGAACATTGAGAATAACTGTCCCACAGAGATTGAGTCAGGGTTAACCCTTGATTCATCAGGTTCAAACCCTAGAAGCCAGCAAAAACGTTGCTTGGATATGGAGGTCTTGTTGGAAAGAATGTCGAAGTAGATTCTGTCCACTGATTTGTCATAATGAGCAGTGGAGAATACCTGGGAAAGACACTCCATGGGTACGATTTCCACCTCCGACAAGGCGAGAACCAGTGGAGAGTATTTGAGACACTCCACGATGGGATACAAGTATTGATCGTAGACAAGAGGGTTGAGGTCAATCACCAGGCTTTGTTGAGGTCGAATAGGGAGAATGTGGGTGCGAGAAGAAGTTTCATGAACAGATGAAGAATCCGCCATTGTTGAAAACTGGGTTGAAGAAGATGAACAGTAAAGGATAAATCGCCTTAGATTGCTCTCTGATTTTGTATTGCTGTAAAGTGGTAAAGGATTTTGGAATGATCCCTTTATACCGAGTAGAGGAGAGAGAAGAATCAGCCCCCAAATCCTCTCAAAATGTGAAACGTTTCCGGAATTGACTGATTTGTGACTGTTAGCAACCCCGATGATTACGCATAAGAGAGAAATACTGTGCCGTCAAACGCGCCTTTTCATCATATCACCTTTTGAACTGTTGACCTTCCGGCGGAGTCATCATCATATCTTTTAACATAGCTGTCATCATGAGATAGAATCAAAGATATTAGAAGAGCCACGTCAGTCTTTGATTAACAATTTCTTTGAGACCCAAAGCTATACATGAGTAAATAGCATGTATCGAACCGAACCATACTTTTGGAAAATCAAAAGATTTTCGTGCATAGAGTGTCAAAAGATAAAGAGAGAAAACAATATCTATGAGGGAATATGTGATGTCAATGTAGATATAAAACAGTGGATCTCGGGCACGAATCTCTTCCTTCAAAGTCATGAGAGACTTTAAAGTGTCTGTATGGATTCCCGTTGAATTACGATCAAACACTTGTTAAGAAGTGTTGAAAGGCATCTTTTGATAAGGCTTAAAAGGGTGGCTTTCGCTTCAGTTTTGAATCCCGGACCTTGACATAAGGCCGAAACCAAACGAAGTATTTGTCAGACCGATGTGGTCTGTTGAACAAGTAGGTTGGGATGTATTTGTGGTGACTTGTTGAAAATATTTGTTTGTGAAATCTCAAAATATTAAAACTGGATTCTATTGGAAGAAATGTCATGGTGAGTAACCATTTTATAAGAATCATACAAAAGAAAGAGATTTCATGATATAACTACAAATGTAATGGTTTACCGTCAATTCATGGTAGGTATTGAATTTAGGGTTTCACTTAGCACGTAGCGACACGAGGCTAAGATCATAAACACAGAGATTGTGTAACCATAAACCTCAGTGGGTATTTCTGAGAGTCTCAAGGGTTACTATATGGGATCGAAATATGATGGAGAAAAATATTTGAGGTGGTGAAAAGAAACCAAAGTACCCCTGCTAAAAAAAACTAGTGACAAAACAGAAAACTCTTATTTCATGTGAGAAGAGAGTAAGGTAGCTCATGATTAGAATAAAAAGCCTAATTGGGAAGACTAGGTTTGTATATACCAAGTGAGTAAGGCTATTATTCAGAATCGGATGAGGCTTTGGACACATACAACAGCATGCTTCTAGGGACGCTTAACTAGTATAGAGTGTGAGAATGGTACCTGCCCCATCGATAGTCCAGGAATGAGAAACAAAAATAGAAACTAAAGAAAGAAAATATTTTTGGAAATTTGATATTTTTGTAAAGAGAAAAAACAAACCAAAAGGAAGAAATTTTTTTTTGAACCGAACCCGAAATGGACCGAACGCTCGGTTCATTTCGGTTAAAAAAAATATTTTTGGATTTTTGAAAAACAACTATACGTAAATATACAACAATAGATAATACCTTTTTGAGATTGAGCGAAAAAAAGTGCAATGGGACCGAACCCGAAATAGACCGAGCGTTCGGTTCATTTCGGTTCCCATGTGAACCGAACCCGAAATAGACCGTGCGTTCGGTTCATTTCGCTTATAACTTTTAGTTTTAAGATGGTGTTTTTGGAACTGACTCCGATTCCATCATGCCTAGACCTTGAAGGATTTTATTGAAACTAGCTTCAGGTAGGGCTTTGGTGAAGATATCGGCCAGTTGATCAGTGGTTCGAACAAAATGAATTTCGACGTTTCCATCTTCCACGTGATCCTTAATGAAGTGATACCTCAGTGCTATATGCTTGGTCTTGGAGTGTTACACTGGGTTATGACAGATCCTAATTGCACTTTCTGAATTGCAATATAGTGGGATCTTTTTGATATTGAGTCCATAATCACGGAGTTGGCTTTGGATCCAAATCACTTGAGATGTACAGGAGGCAGCTGCAATGTACTCTGCTTCGGCTGTAGACAGAGAAACACATGTTTGTTTCTTTGATTGCCAGCAAACCAACTTTCTGTCTAGGAATTGGCAGCCTCCTGTGGTGCTTTTTCGATCTAGACCACATCCTCCTAACTCTGCATCTGAGTAGGCTCGAACGAAGAAACCTGAGTTTGAGGGATATCAGAGACCGAGAGAGGTGGTTCGCTTCAAATACCATAATATATTCTTTACAGCTAGCATGTGTGGTTCACGAGGATTTGCTTGAAACCTGGCACAATAGCATACTGAAAACATTATATCGGGCCTGCTCGCTGTGAGATATATCAAGGAACCAATCATTTGTCGATATAAAGTGATGTCGACTGCCGGTTTTTCTAAAGAAGGTGTGAACTTGGTGCCGAACGCCATAGGGACTTTGACTTTTGATTCTCCCTACATGCCAAATTTAGCAAGAAGAGTCTTTGTGTATTCTTCCTGGTTGATAAAGATGCCTTCTGGTCCCTGTCTAATGTTTAAACCAAGGAAAAAGTTAATCGGACCCATTGAGCTCATTTCAAATTTAGTCTCCATCAACTTTCTGAATTCAGCTGTTAAGTTAGGATTTTGTTGAGCCGAAGATGATATCATCGACATAGATTTGAACGATCATAAGGTGGTTACCTTCCTTTTTACGAAAGAAGGTTGGGTCAATCGAACCTTGTTTGAATTTAGACATATTTAAAAATTTAGTTAAAGTTTCATACCATGGCCTAGGAGCTTGTTTCAGACCATAAACTGCTTTATCCAAGATATAGCAGTGATTAGGATGCTTTTCGTTTACAAAACCAGGAGGTTGCTCCACGTACACGGTTTCTTCAAGATCCCCATTCAGAAAGGCACACTTCACGTCCATTTGGTAGACTTCAAAGTTCTTGTGTGTAGCATAGGCTAGAAATATGCGAATAGATTCCAGCCTTGCAACCGGAGCAAATGTCTCTTCGTAATCTATTCCTTCTTCCTGGCAGTATCCCTTCACTACTAACCGTGCCTTGTTCCTGATTACATTACCCTCCTTGTCCATTTTGTTTCTGAACACCCATTTGAGACCAACAACCGAGGCATCTTTTGGTGTTGGAATAAGTCTCCACACCTTATTTCTTTCCAACTCATTGAGTTCATCTTGCATTGCTTGAACCCAATCAGAGTGATCGAGAGCAGTATTGACGGTTTTAGGCTCTATTTTTGAAACAAAAGAGTTAAACATACAAAATTCTACATTCGAGAATAAAGCAGTTTGCTTCGCCTTCAGTTGTGATCGACTCAAAACCTTTTCAGATGCATCACCCACGATTTGAGACACAGGGTGATCGCTGGTCCATTTGATGAGAGGAGGATAATTTGGATCATAAGTGGGATCTAATTCAGCATTTACCTCTTCTTCCAACTCAGATAAAATATCATCATCATAAAGCAAAGTGGCATTTTCCCCCTCGATAGATGACGAATCATTTGGAGGTGAACCAAAAAAATTCTTCTGCTACTGGGCTTCTAGGCGATTCCGGACTTTCGGTTGCTACTGTACTTTCGGGTCTGGCAGGGTTTTTGGTTGATTTTGGACTTCCGGTTGCTACAGGACTTTCGGGTGCAACATGAGTTTTGGATCTGGGAGGGCTCTCGATTCCTTCAAAGATTGGAGTTTCCCTTTGGTCACGAGTATTATCATCGATTTAAAATGATGGACTCTCCCCCTGGATATGTGAATCCTGTCGCTGTAAAGAGAAGTGTTTCTCCCCCTCGACTGAAGTATTGCTCTGAGGAGGTTCGCTTCGAACTGGTTCTTCTTCATCCATCTGTTTGGCGGAGTTTTTGACAATCTTCTTAAGATGATCCACCTTGTTGTCTGCTGCCTGGGCTTCAGAGTGAATAGCTTTCTCTGGTTCATCAAACAAATCCATGAATTGATCAAACAAATTAGCGATAGTGGCTATGACTTGACCAGATTGAGAAAAGATCTCTCCCATTTTGCCGTCAATAGACTGCAACTTCTTGACATAGGTATCATCAAATGTTACATAATAGGTTTCCTCAATACGTTTGGAACGTTTATTTAGAACCCTGTATGCCTTTGAAGTAAGAGAGTATCCCAGAAAAATGCCTTCGTCTGCTTTAACATCAAATTTGTTGCGATGTTCTTTGGAATTGAAAATAAAGCACCTTGAGCCGAACACATGAAATAACTTGACATTCGGCTTCCTACTGTTAAGAATTTCATAGGGGGTGACAGAGAAACGTTTGTTGAGAAAACTCCTATTTTGAGTGAAACATGCTGTAGCAATGGCGTCTGCCCAGAAGTACAGTGGTAGTGAGGCGAAACTCAGCATGGTTCGGGCTGCCTCACACAGAGATTTGTTTCGCCTTTCGACAATCCCGTTCTGTTGAGGAGTATATGGGGCTGCAAAATTGTGACTTGTGCCCTTTTCTTCCAAGAAATCTTCGAATTCTTTATTCTTGAATTCTAATCTATTATCGCTCCTGATGTTTCGAACGACTCTTCTCAATTGCAATTCGACCTGCTTGATAAAGAGTTTCAACTTGGGAGTTGCCTCTGAGTTATGCTTTAGAAAGAACACCCATGTAAACTGTGAGAAATCATCAACAATAACAAGAATATACTTATTACCGCCAATGCTCTCTGTTAGGTCTAATGTTGTGTTGCGTCTATTGGGCTCGTTAGCTAGTCCATGTTTATCTCCGGTATGGGTTGTCCATCCGTGAGTTTTGTAGGGTTTATTATAAATAGATGCTTGCATGAATCCGAGATGATAAGTGATTAGAAACGATTAGAAAAGTATTGTTCAGCATTTTCATCGCTAATTTTTGTAACCCTAGAAGTCCTCCACAGCGGAAGTTCTTAGTCGAGCTCTGCTGAGGATTGAGTAATCTAATCATTCGACTCTTTTTGATCCATACTTGTGTTTTATTTCCTTGCTTTTTACGTTCTTTACTTACCTGTTACGAAGATCTAATTGATCTAACAGTTTTTTATAACTCATCAATTGGTATCAGAGTAGGAGGCTATGTAATCGATACACATCTTTTCTGTGAAAGAGTTTACGATTAGGGTTATTCCGCATTAACTGATATTTATTGAGCCGTCATTCCATAATTGATGCAACTCAGCATTTATTTGGTTTACCCTAATATTTCGTATTACAAGTCTGATCTTTCAAATAGGTTACACAATCAAGCATGGACGAGTCACAATCTAATCCTATCAACATCTCAAATAGCATTGGATCAACTACAAAGATTCCTATTCTCTATACCCAGGATTATGAAAACTGGGCGCATCATTTTGAAGATTATGTCATCGGATCTGAAGATAATGGATATCTTATTTGGGAAGCTATCGTGTCTGGACCATTCGCCCACTCAGGGACATCAAAGATCATCAAAACTCAGAAAGAATATAATGATCTTTTAAAAGACGTAAAAGATGTCGCTCAAGACGAAAAGGAAAAGTTTCAGTGCAATATCAAAGCATTGAGACTGATCTGATTCGCTCTTCAATTTGATACATTCAGGTTAGTAAGTTCCTGCAGTATAGCCAAAGAAATCTGGGATAGGTTGCGAGAGCTTTATTCCACAGATGAAGATTTGGAGCATTCCATTCAGATGCTGCTGTTGTCTGAGTTTGGTGAATTTAAGCAGAATTCTAATGAAACTGTTACTCAGACATTCGATCGCTTCAATCACCTTCTTAGCAAGATGATCAAACATGATATAGAAAGGAAGCTGATTGAACAGAAGGTCACCTTTTTGAATGGCCTAAGACCCGAGTGGAGAGCGGTTGTGTCTATAGTCAAAGCTCATGAGCAGTTCAAGTCTTATTCGCTAGCAAAGCTGGTGGGAATTTCAAAATCCCAAGATAAGATTGTCATGCAAGAGAAGAATGTGGTTTCAAGTTTGGGGTCCTTGGCCCTCCTATCTAAAGGTAAAAATGTGGTTGATTATGAAGATTTGAATCTAGAAGATTATGATATTACTTTTGAAGATTATGCAATGATGGTGTCTAATCCAAAGAGGTTTATCAAGAAAAGGTTCCCCACCAATAAGAACCGAAATTGGCAGGGAAGCTATAGTTCTGAAAAGGTCAGAGAGGAACCGAAGATTGAAGAATCAAAGAAGGAAGAGAAGGGTGAGGGAGATTCTGGTGTGAACTGCTATTACTGTGGAGGAAAGAACCATTATGCAAAAGACTGTATCCTGAAGAAAATGGCAGAGGAAGAAAAATGCTACTAACCCCTCTATGAATGCTTTTATTGTACAGGGTTCGGCAGCGGATGATGAGTTCGGTGGCGTGCAAGTATGGTCTACCGACTCTGAGGATGATGAAGTGAGAAGGCCTTCGCATGGAAAAGCATATGTGGCAAGAGGTGACGATAGCAGTGGGAAATGTTTGATGGTGACTGATGTTTCTCACATGAGGGGATAAAATACTGATGGCGGAAAAGACGACACCAAGGAGCGAGAGGACTTATGCTTCACAGCAAAACCTCTCAGTGTGCAGATCAATGAGCTTGATGAATTGATCAAGAAGGTACAATCCCTTTTTATTTCATTCAAAGTCCGACAAAATTCATATGAAAAGGAATTAAAAAGCTTAAATTCAAGAATCTCAAATCTAGATGGCTGTTTAACTCAAACACGAGTCACCAATTCTAACCTAACTGACCAAATAAGCAGGGTGTCATCCAAGAGTGAGGAACGGAGGATGTGGATAGAGTTGAAGGAGTCGGAGCTGATTAAATCTAAGGACGAAAACATTTAGTTACAAAGAGACAATTTAAAAGTTTTGAAACAGAGAAATGTTTTTTGTTTAATTACTAAACATCTTCATGCTAACATCACTCAACTTCATCTGAATTGTGAAATAGGGCAGAAAATTCATCGCATGATTTTTCCCTTCCTTGAGTTTAAGGAGGATGAAATTGATGTTGAAGCATATAATTGTGAAAGTGTAGTTTCGTCTAATGATGTGAATCCGACTTATATGTATGGACTGGACACAATTGAATCTTTCATAAAGTCCAAGGACCATAAGGACATGTTGAAAAACCTTTTAGATGAAAACGATAAGCTGAAACTAAGGACCGAAACCATACAAAAATTTGACTCATTAAATGCCAATTTAATCGGAAAACAAAATTGATGTTGAAAACGCATCTGAACTTAATGAGGATGATGACATGAGCGTAATTTCTGTAGAGGATGAAGTCGACTGTTCTGAGTTTGTCAAGAGCAAACCCGAAAACCACAAAAATCTTATTTCTGAAAATTCAGTGGAGTTTGCTCGATTGTCCCAAAGTAAGTCCCCGATTCTTGAAGAAAAGGCTGTAGTATACCAAAAGGTGAGAACATCACCAAATCAAGTATATAAGGTCACAGGAGTAACCGAACATCAAACAGCCGAACTCATTGCCATAGTGAATGAAGATAATGTAGATGGCTGTGATGAGTTTTTCTGGTCTGCTCCTACAGATAACAATGACGAAACTATCAGTCTGTCAGAGCGTACGTCTTGGAAAACCAAAGGCAGATATGTACCAGAGCCACTGAACAAGCCTGACAACTTCGACGTGCCAAGCACTAGTGTTACAAAAGAAGTTCCTGTAGAAGAAATCACTTCTACAAGCGAAACATCATTTGTTAAAAGTGAACTTGCTGACAGGGAGCTGAAGCAAAAGGCTAACATCCACAAACAGCCGAATCAAGTGAAAAGCAGCAAAGGAATCTGAGATACAAAAAGAATCTCTCAGAACGAAGACAAGTTTGGCGATCTCAAAACGCCCATTTCTCTTATCATGACAAAAATTCAAAGTCAGAGAAAAGTGTTGACAGGCCACAAAAGAGTAACAACAACCGAAAGGACAGATTCGGTTCGGAAAGGAATAACAGCCGAAGGGACAGGTTTGGTTCCGAAAACACCAGCAACGAAAGCATAGGTTCGGTTCCGAAAGCAAAAGCTACCATAGTTCAAGGTTTGGTCCCATTAGTGACCAAAAACAAAAGGGTCACTTTGAATCTCAAGTCAAGAAAACTTCTCAATCCAAATTCTCTAGTTCTAATTCCTCTCAACCTCATTCTAAACCCAATTCTGTTCAAACTCAAAATCCAAAATCTTCAACAGATTTGAAAGGAAAATCGAAAGTTTCCTCAGTCAAGAATGATCATCAGGAGTCCAAGGCCCAAACGCCAAAACCTGAATCTAAACCAAATGTAACAAATCCTAACAAAATTAAAGTATTCACTATTAAGAAGAAAGATGAAACAACTTCAATAAAAAGAACATATCTTGTTGACATTTCTCTTACTATTCCTGTTCCTGTGAAAGGCTCACGTGGACCCAAGAAACTTTGGGTTCCTAAATCTGCTTAAATTTTGCAGGTTATAAGTGACGAGCAGTTTGACGAAGAATGGTATATTGACAGTGGCTGCTCACGTCACATGACAGGGAGGAAGGAGGAGCTAAGGGAGTTTCGATCTCTTCAGAATGGTGGGAATGTCAAGTTCGGGAATAACTCATATGGAACAATAAAAGGTTATGGTATGATAACCAATGGTGATTTCACAATTAGAAAGGTTGCGTACGTTGAAGGGCTACAACATAACCTCATCAGTGTATCTCAGCTTGTTGGAGGTACCGGTCTTAAAGTTTCATTTGACGATGAAGGTTCGGAAATAATAGAGAAGAAAACAAAAAGGGTAATTCTCAAATCAGAGCGTAAAGGCGAAATGTTTCCTCTTAATCTCAAACCTATCAAAGGAAATCCAGCTATCTGTCTGTTATCCAAAGCACATTCTGACGAAAGCTGGTTGTGGCACCGAAGGCTCTCCCATCTTAACTTCAAGGACATCAACAAGCTTGTCACCGGAGGGCATGTTCGAGGTCTTCCATTGCTCAAGTTTGATCGAGAACATTTGTGTGCTGCGTGTGAAATGGGGAAGCAGAGTCGCCAAAGTCACCCTTCCATTATAAACACTAAAGTTGTTGAACCACTTGAATTACTTCACATTGACTTGTGTGGTCCATCATCTATCGAAAGCATTGGTGGTAGCAAGTATATTCTTGTTATCGTTGATGACTTTTCATGTTTTACATGGGTGTTTTTTTCTGAAGCACAAATTTGAGGCAACTCTCAAGCTAAAGATGTTTATTAAGCAGGTTGAAGTGCAATTGCGGAAAGTTGTTTGCAACATCAGGAGTGACAATGGACTGGAGTTCAAGAATAAAGAATTTGAAGACTTCTTGGCAGAAAAAGGAACCAGTCACAACTTCTCAACACCCTACACCCCTCAACAAAACGGTATTGTCGAAAGACAAAACCGATCTTTGTGTGAGGCAGCCCGAACCATGCTAAGTTTCGCTTCTCTACCTTTATATTTATGGGCTGATGCTATTGCTACACCATGTTTTACACAGAACAGGTCCTATCTCAATAATCGGTTCACTCTTACTCCTTATGAGATCATCAACAACAGGAAGCCGAACGTTAAATTCTTCCATGTATTCGGCTCACAATGCTTCATCTTCATCTCCAAAGACGATCGTAACAAGTTTGATGTTAAAGCTGATGAAGGAATTTTTTTGGGATATTCACTCACTTCAAAAGCATACGGAGTTTTAAATAAGCGTTCGAGGAAGATTGAAGAAACATATTATGTGACTTTCGATGACAGCTACGTCAAGAAGCTGAAGGCCTCTGCAGAAACAATTGGGGAAATTTTCTCTCAAACAGGTCAAGTCACGACCTCAATTGCTAATTTGTTTGAGCAGTTTGTAGAATTGTTCGATGAACCGGAGAAAGCTAATCTATCGGAAGCCAAGGCAGCAGACAACAAAGTCGACTATCTGAAGCAAATCGTCGAAGATGCCGCCAAACGAATGGGTGAAGGAGAAAATGTTCCAAACGAACCTCCAAAGCATGGTGCTTCAGTTGAGGGGGAGAATCCACCTTCTTCAAAACAACCGAGCTCACAAACTGAGGGGGAGAATTCCATTCCAATTCCATCCGAAAGCTCAACTGCAACCAAAAGCTCAACTACAACCGGAAGCTCAACCGCACATGAAAGCCCAATACCTCCCGAAAGTCCTGTAGCACCAGAAAGTCCAATTGCACCTGAAAGCTCATCAGTCGAGGGGGAGAATGACGACATGTTTTACTACGATCATAGCCAGTCTGAATTAGAAGAAATGGTGAATGCTGAATTGGATCCATCCTATGATCCAAATTACCATCCTCTTATCAAGTGGACCAGAGATCATCCCGTTTCACAGGTAGTGGGTAATGTCTCCGAAAAGGTCCTGACCCGATCTCAACTGAAGGCAAAGCAAGCATCTCTATTCTCAAAAGTAGAGTTTTGCATGTTTAACTCTTTCGTCTCAAAAGTTGAACCGAAGACAGTAAATACTGCTCTTGATCACTCTGATTGGGTTCAAGCTATGCAAGATGAACTCACCGAGTTTGAAAGAAATAAGGTTTGGCGACTCATTCCCACTCCTAAAGACGCCTCAGTTGTTGGTCTCAAATGGGTATTCAGAAATAAAATGGACAAGGAGGGCAATGTGATAAGAAACAAAGCTCGTCTAGTGGTGAAAGGATATTTCCAGGAGGAAGGCATTGATTATGAGGAAACTTTTGCTCCAGTAGCTAGGCTGGAATCTATCCGAATATTTCTTGCCTATGCTGCGCACAAGAACTTTGAGGTCTACCAAATGGACGTAAAATGCGCATTTCTGAATGGAGAACTCGAAGAAACCGTGTACGTGGAGCAACCTCCAGGTTTTGTTAATGAAAAATACCCTAATCACTGCTATATTCTGGACAAAGTAGTTTACGGTCCGAAACAAGCACCTAGGGCATTGTATGAAACGCTAACCAAGTTTTTAAAGATGTCAAAATTCAAACAAGGTTCGGTTGACCCAACCTTCTTTCGTAAGAAGGAAGGTAACCACCTTATGATAGTTCAAATCTATGTCGATGATATCGTCTTTGGCTCAACGAATCCCAGCCTAACAGCTGAATTCAGAAAGCTGATGGAGACTAAATTTGAAATGAGCTCAATGGGTCCCATTAACTTTTTCCTTGGTTTAAATATTAGACAGGGACCCGAAGACATCTTTATCAACCAGGAAGCTTATACTAAGACTCTTCTTGCTAAATTTGGCATGATGGGAGACTCAAAAGTAAAAGTTCCAATGGCATTCGGCACCAAGCTCACACCATCCTTGGATAAACCATCAGTTGATATAACGCTATATCGCCAGATGATCGGTTCTTTAATGTACCTTACTGCTAGCAGGCCTGATATAATGTTTTCTTTCTGTTACTATGCTAGATTTCAGGCGAATCCTCGTGAACCTCATATGCTTGCAGTGAAGAACATACTCCAGTATCTGAAACGAACTACCTCTCTCGGTTTATGGTATCCATAAAACTCAGGTTTCTTCGTTCAAGCCTACTCAGATGCAGACCTTGGAGGTTGTGGACTACACAGGAAAAGCACCACTGGAGGCTGCCAATTCCTTGACGGGAAATTGGTCAGCTGGCAATCAAAGAAACAGACTTGTGTATCTCTGTCTACAGCTGAAGCAGAATACATCGCAGCTGCCTCCTATACATCTCAAGTGATTTGGATCCAAATCCAGCTCCGGGATTATGGACTCAATATGAAAAAGATCCCACTATATTGCAACTCAGAAAGTGCAATTAGGATCTGTCATAACCCAGTACAACACTCAAAGACTAAGCACATAGTACTGAGGTATCACTTCATTAAGGATCATGTGGAAGACGGGAACGTCGAAATTCACTTTGTTCGAACCACTGATCAACTGGCTGACATCTTCACCAAAAGCTCTTGCTGAAGCTTCATTCAACAAAATTCTACAAGGGCTAGGAATGATGGAATCGGAGTCAGTACCAAAGATTTCTTCTCTAGATTGAAAGTTAGAAGCAAAATAGACCGAACGTTCGGGTTCGGGTCTCATGTATGCCGAAATAGACCGAACGCTCGGGTTTGTGTCTTGTTCTGGAGTACCGAAATGAACCGAACGCTCGGGTTCGTTTGTATCATCTACTCTTCGCTTATCACTCCAAGGTAGTTTCTTTGGTTGTAACTCTTTTGTATTATTTTCTCAAATTTATTTTTCTTATTGTCAAAGTTCTTTTCTTTTTCAAACTTATTTTTTTTGGCAACCGAAATAGACCGAACGCTTGGGTTCGGTTCCAAAAATTTTTCTCACCCGAAATAGACCGAACGCTTGGGTTCGGTTCCCAATTTTTTTTTACCCGAAATAAACCGAACGCTCGGGTTCAGTTCCAATTTTTTTTATCTCAATTTTCTTTTTATCAAAAATTCCAAAAATACTTTTTGTCTCACTATTTTTTTTTTATGTCTTATCTTTTTGTGCTTCTATTTGTGGGGAATTTGTTTCACTAGTTAAGTGTCCCTAGAAGCATGCTGCTGTATGCATCCAAAGCCTCACCTGATTCTGAATAATAGCCTTATTGACTTGGTACACACAAACCCTATCTTCCCAATTAGGCTCTCATATTTATTCTGATCACGAGCTACCTAACTCTCTTCTCACATGAGATAAGAGTTTTCTGCTTGGTCCCTATTTTAACAGCAGAGGTACTTTGGTTTCTTTACACCATCTATATTACTTTTCTCCATCTTACTCGTTTCACAAACGTAACCCTTGAGACTCTCCGCAATTACCACTGAGGTTTATGGTTACACAATTTCTGTGTTAATGATCTTAGCCTCGTGTCACTCCGTGCTAAGTGAAACCCAAAATTCAATACCTACTATGCATTGACGGTGAACAATACACTTGTTCTAGCTTTCACTAATGAATTGATGGATTTCTCCATGAGGATACAAAGTAAAATCTCTAATTTCCTTTTGAGTGATTTCTATGAAATTGTTAATTCCTATAATATTTCTTCCCTCGGAATCCAGTTTTAATTTTTTTTGAGATTTTACATACATTATTTTACCTTGCCACTTAAATTATCTCCAACCTACTTGTTTAATAGACTACATTGGTCTCATAAGTACTTCGTTCGATTTCTATCTTATATCAAGATCAGGAATTCTGAATTGAAATAAAAGCCACCCAATTAAGCCTAATTAAAAGAAGCCTTTCAACACTTCTTAATAAGTGTCTGATAGTTATTCAACGGGTAACCACACAAACACTTTAAGGTCTCTCTTGACTTTGAAGGAAGAGATTCGTGACCGGGATCCATTGTTTCGTGTCTTTATTGACATCACACAATCCCTCAAATGTGTTGCTTTATTTCTTTTTCTTCTACACACTTAGCACGAAAATCTTTTTGATTTTCCAAAAATCAGGTTTCATTAGTTACAACGCATTTTAATGGGGTTGGCAGTTATTAACGGGTTGTGGTCAACATTAATCCACGTGGGTAATATTTCGCTTTAAAGATGCCGTTAACTCTAAAGGGATAAGATTACAAAAAGCTGACTCAGGCGGGAATCCAATCGATTTAATTTCAAACGGCGCTAGAAGGCCACGCGTGCGAAATGGAACCGTTTCGTCTGAAAATGGCGCTTGATGGGAAGTCGTGTAAATCGGGACTGACACTCTCTGTCATACGTAATCATCGGCATTAACAACTGCCACACGTCAATCGCCTCCGAAAAACTCTTCGTTTTTCACTCGAAGATTTGGGAAAGATTCTTCTCTCTCCTTTACCCACAGTATAAAAGGTAATGTAACCCCTTGTTTACCTCTTTACTGCACCCATATTTCCAGAGAGCAAGAAAACCCTCCAACACTCTCCTGTTCATCATCTCTCCCATTCTCTTCACAGCAATGGTGGATTCTTCATCAATTCACACTACTTCACACATCTTGCCGATTTATCCCCAGAAAAGTTTGATCATTGATCTTACTCCTCAAGCATACGACGTTTTCATGTTTCCCATCATCGAATGCTTGAAGTACTCGCCGATTGCTCCTGCTCTCACCAGAGCTGAAGCAGTTCCCATGGAGTTCCTGTCCCAGATATTTGCGACTGCTCACTACGACAAGGTCGTCGACCGGATTTTCTTCAATGTATTTGAGCACAAGGCGTCGATTTCCAAGCAGAGATTCTGCTCACTGTTAGGGTTTGAACCTGATTCGTCGAGGGTTGACCCTGAAACCATTCCAATGGGTCATCTTTTTAACATGTTATACAACATGGGGTACACTGAGGTGCTCACAACGGTTATGAAATTCAAGAAATCGTGTGCCCCCTCAGTGGAATGGGATGTTTACAGTGCTTTTCAAGGGGCTGTCTGAAAGGAGTGCTAGATCAGATGGAGCAAGTCGTTTGTTCCTTTCAATCATGTACGAAATCTACAACGGTATCAATATGGACTATGGGTCGGTCCTTTGGCAACATCTCATTCAGAGCCTATCTTCCACTTCTCGCCATTTAGAGATTTCATACGCTCGGTTCTAGACTCTTGTCACTAAATGGGTGATGGACAAGTACCACATCTCCATTGTTGCTTGTTCTCCAATGTCTTCGATTGGTACCTTCCATACCACGAAGATCATTGTCTCTGACGCATCAAAATTTCCCTTCAATGGTTCTATCCCTGAAACAATGTATGATGGTGTTCCTGCCAAAAGCCGGATTATTAAACGTACAAGGAGTTCCGACGGTCTGGTCCGAGTGACCTTACTCCAGAAATGCTCAAGTCGATTCATGATGCTGACAAGCCTACCCCAGAGGAAAGAAGGCTGATAAGGGCATGCAGGTTGCAAAGGGAGCGAAAGGCCCATCTCCCAAGAAGAGGAAACCCACCAAAGCTGCCCAATCCCCTCCTATAAAGAAGCGAAAAACCCAACCAAGGCAAAAGCTAATCATCACTTCGTCCTCAAGCGAATCTGAGGAAGAGGGTTCTGATTCTGATGGATCTCAATGTGGTAACACTCTACCATGTTCGCCTACACCAGAGATTCATATTTCCTATTCTACAATTTCTTCTCCACCAGTTACAATTCCTATTTCCATTCCCCCCATAACCTCCACCCCTCAAATACCATCCACCTCCATCCCAGTACCACCACCCATCTTTACTGAAGCAACCACCACCACCGCCGAAGTAAGAACCAACGTATCTGATACGGGGGCTCATACTGACGCACCCACATCTACCTCCGCACCTGAACCCACACCAACAACTGAAAACACCACCCAACCCGAACCTACCTTTACTACCCAACCTCAAGTTTCACCACCACCTTCTCCTGCTCATACATCAGAGAGTGAAGAACCACTCCTTGGCGGGGAGGACATGATCTTCGATTCGGTCTATTACAGTCCGTTTCAAGTTCAGAGTGATGATGATGACGATGGTCCTATCACAAAGAAACATCTTAAGGAGTTACATGATAAAATTGATTCGCTCATCGCCTCATCTTCTACATCTCAATACTCCATCTCTAAAGCTGCCATTCATAAAATTGTTGATGCTTTTTCCAAAGCTCATCAAGTTTCTCTTGATTCCGCCACTGCAGCCATTGACGCCTCAACCAAAGCTTGTGAGGCAGTGACCGAAAAAGTCGATAAACTATTTACTGATGCTTCTACCCTGTTACAATCTTTACAGGAAACTGCTGCAGCCACCAAAACAACACTGGAACCAATTGTCAACCAGCTGGCTACAATAGTTGCATCGGAGCTGAAGTCGTTCGCTTCACTTCGTCAAACTATTTCTGGCAACAACTCAGCTTTCAGAACAACCATTGAGGAGCGCCTTGCCAAACTTCAACAAGACTTAGCTGCTGAGAACGCCCTCATGGATGCTCTCGCAAGGAAAACTACCGCTCTGAAGGTCAAGAGTATTCAACTCTCCAGCTCTCAATAGGAGATTGAGTCTCTTCGATCTGAAAGAGAGGTGGTTAAATCGTGTGTTTCGGATGTCCACTCAGCTATGTCAAACATCCTTGAAGCACATGACCTGATCCTCAATTATTCTGTAAGGCGTGACCTTGCAGAGAAGCTTGCTCCCGCCCTCTCTCTCCTAAGCAAAATTGAAGGGCTCCTTCATTTCATGTCCATTTCGAAACAAGGGGGAGAAAAAGAAAAAGTGTCTCAACCACCTCCTACTTCAGCAACTCACACAACCAAACCTCCTCCAGTTGGCCAAGCCTCATGTTCTGGTGTGAAAGACAAATGCAAGAAAATTGCTGAGGAGAGTGACGATGATGATAAGGAGACAATTGCCGATCTTTTGAAGCGACAGGGTCGAGATAAAGAGGCTGACATCAATGCTCGTGTGTCTAGAGAGGCTGAAGAAGCCGAAAGGAGACAGAAAGAAGCTCACGACCTTCTCGAGAGCAGGAAAACCCTTTTTCCTCCTTGGACTCTTGAGAAACTGATTAAAGAAGCCATCGAAACACCCAGTACCTTGTGGCTAGAACCTGTGATCTCTTTAGATCGTTCTAACACTGTCGACTCACAGTTCGATATGCCACTGACATGAAAGGCGTTTATTTTTCATGCCTTTGACAACATTGCTGAGTTCCCTCATCCTCATCCTAAGGTTGATCGGGACTTAGTCAAATTTTATCTGAGGGCAGCTCAACCACAATGTCAAACTTGGAGTGCTCAGAAAATCATCAATGTTCGGTTCCTAAAGCCGTACAGGGAAGGCAACTTCACCAATGTTCGGTTCAAGATACTACGGGGATCTGCCAAGGCCGAACATGTCATCTCACTTGCAAATCTGCCCAACCTTAATCCCCATGACTGGATTATCTTGCACAACATTCTTCTTACAAACGAAGCTGAATATGGTCCGATCATCGACCACTTTAAGAGGATGCTTGTATGCTATGTCATGGAAGTTGCCCTGATGGATCAGGAGATAGCGAGCGTATTCAAGAAAAAGCCTACCATATCTCCTGTTGGCTCTGACAGTGATCTCAACATGATGCAGATGGGGAAGATTGACCCAAAGAGAAACTCCGTCATGTTTACCAGAAACGAAGGACAGAAATGTCTTTTCGCCTTGGCAGACAAACATCTCTATACCACTGCTTGTTTGGAACACGTCTTAGGGATCATCCATTGGTGCAATCAGAACACAGTGGATGATATAAAGTACTTTGATGACATGATTCAATGGTACATTCGCATCAGACAGACAATCCTTACACTTATCTCACGTCTGTTTGATACAATAAAGAAGGTTCCCGCTGCTGGTCCAAGCAAGAAGAAACGATAGTCTCGCTCCAAATTGATGCAAAGGGGGATATTGTTAGGTCTAATGTTGTGTTGCGTCTATTGGGCTCGTTAGCTAGTCCATGTTAATCTCTGGTATGGGCCTGTCCATCCGTGAGTTTTGTAGGGTTTATTATAAATAGATGCTTGCATGCATCCGAGATGATAAGTGATTAGAAACGATTAGAAAAGTATTGTTCAACATATTCATCGTTAATTTTTGTAGCCCTAGAAGTCCTCTACAGCGGAAGTTCTTAGTCGAGCTCTACTGAGGATTGAGTAATCTAATCATTCGACTCTTTTTGATCCATACTTGTGTTTTATTTCCTTGCTTTTACGTTCTTTACTTACCTGTTACGAAGATCTAATCGATCTAACAGTTTTTTATAACTCATCACTCTCGATGGATGATGGACCACATAGGTCAATGTGAAGTAACTCAAGTGGTTCAGCAACTTTGGTATTTATAATGGTTGGGTGACTTTTGCGACTTTGTTTCCCCATTTCACTAGCAGCACATAAGTGTTCTCGATCAAACTTGAGCAATGGAAGACCTCGAACATGATCACCGATGAGAATATTATTGATGTCTTTGAAGTTGAGGTGTGAGAGCCTTCGGTGCCATAACCAACTTTCGTCTGAATGAGATTTGGACAGAAGACAAATGGCAGGATTCCCTTTGATTGGGTTGAGATTTAATGGAAACATCTCGCCTTTTCGTTTTGACTTGAGAATCACCCTTTTTGTTTTCTTCTCTATGATTTCTGAACCTTCATCATCAAATGTAACTTTGAGAACGGTACCTCCAACTAGTTGAGATACACTGATGAGATTATGCTGCAACCCTTCTACGTACGCCACCTTTCGTATTGTGAAGTCTCCATTGGTTATCATCCTATAACCCTTTATCGTTCCAAAGGAGTTGTTACCGAACTTGACATTGCCACCATCTTGCAGAGATTGAAACTCCCTTAGCTCTTCCTTCCTTCCTGTCATGTGACATGAGCAGCCACTGTCAATGTACCATTCTTCGTCGAACTGCTCGTCACTGATAACCTGCAAAAATTAAGCAGATTTAGGAACCCAAAGTTTCTTGGGTCCACATGAGCCTTTCACAGGAACAGGAATAGTAAGAGAGATATCAATAA
The DNA here is from genome assembly GCF_002870075.4 of Lactuca sativa. NCBI lineage: Eukaryota > Viridiplantae > Streptophyta > Magnoliopsida > Asterales > Asteraceae > Lactuca > Lactuca sativa. The sequence continues at coordinate 62,835,666 of NC_056624.2, forward strand.
GATATCTTCGTTTTATTAATGTTGTTTCATCTTTCCTCTTAATTGTAAACACTTTGGTTTTATTGGAGTTAGGTTCAGGGATTTTGTTACTAGCTTGCTTTCGGTCTTCTTTTGCTAAGTAAATTTTAGTCTTTCCTTTCAAATCCTTTGACGATTGAGAGCATGGTGAGGGATGAGAATTAGATTTAGATGAAGAAGGAGAATGATAAGAATTAGAAGAATTAGAATTGGAATCTCTCCTATTTTCAGATTTGAAATGACCCTTTCCGTTGTAATCATTTGAGGGACCAAACCTTGAGCTTCGGTTCTTGTTTGAGGAAGGACCGAAACTGACTTTTCGGTTGTTGTGGGTCTCTGAACCAACACTGGGTTTCCTGCTATAAAAGCTGGATGGACTAAACCTTGGTTTTTATCTGCTGTTATTTGGAGGACCGAAACAAGACTTTGGATAGTTGTTTCTTTCAGGACCTAACCTGTCCTCTTGGTCTTGTTCTTTCTGTGATCCAGACGTGTTCTTTTGATTCTTTTGGTTCATAGGATTGAAGCTTCCTTTATCCTGTTTTTCTCCTTCTTTGGCCTTGGAGTTTCCCTCGAAGTGAGCGTAGTGAGGGTTTTGGGAGTGCCAAAATTGTTTTCGCTCTGAGAGGTTTTTCTTATACCTCAGATTCCTCTGCTGCTTTTGATTTTTCACCTGTTTGGGTTGTCTGTGAATATTCGCCTTCTGTTTCGGCTTCTGAACAATGGGTTCACTCTTCATAGGTGAGGTTTCGCTTGTGGAGGTGACTTCTTCTACAGGAGTTTCTTTTGTGCCGCTTGTACTTGGTACGTCAAAATTGGTAGGCTTATTCAGCGGTTCAGGCACATATCTGCCTTTGGTTTTCCATGAAGTTCGCTCTGACAGACCAACTGTTTCGTCTGCATTGTCTATGGGTGCTGACCAGAAAAACTGATCACAGCCATCTGCGTTATCTTCGTTCGCTATGGCAGTGAGTTCAGCTGTTTGATGTTCGGTTACTCCTGTGACCTTATACACTTGATTCGGTGTGGTTCTCACCTTTTGATACACAACAACCTTTTCTTTAAGGGTTGGGGACTTATTTTTGGACAAGCGAGCGAATTCCACAGAATTTTCAGAAATTAGATTTTTGTGGTTTTCGGGTTCGCTCTTGACAAACTCAGAATAGTCGACTTCAACCTCTACAGAAAATTCACTCATATCATCGTCCTCATCAAGTTCAGATGCGTTTTCAACGTTAATTTTATTTTCTAAACTTAAATTGGCATTCAATGAGTCGAATTTTTGTATGGTTTTGGTCCTGAGTTTCAGCTTATCATTTTCATCCAAAAGATTTTTAAGCATGTCCTTATGGTCTTTGGACTTTATAAAAGATTTTGTTTTATCCAGACCATACATATAAGTGGGATTGACATCATCAGAAGATACAACACTTTCACAGTTGTATGCTTCGGCATCGATTCGATCCTCCTTAAACTCAAGGAAGGGTAGAATCATGCGATGTATCTTCTTCCCTATTTCATAATTTAGATGCAGTTGAGTAATGTTAGCATAAAGTCTTTTAGCAATCAAACAAAAAACATCCCTTTGTTTTAACAATTTCAAATTGTCCCTTTGCAAATAAATGTTTTCATCTCTAGACTTAACTAGATCCGACTCCTTCTGCTCAATCCACATCCTTCGCTCCTCACTTTTGGATGACACCCTGCTCATTTGGTCAGTTAGATTAGAATTTGTGACCTGTGTTTGAGTTAAACAGCTATCTAGACTCGAAATTCTTGAGTTCAAGTTTATTAATTTTTTTTCGTATGATACTTGTGGAACTTTAAACGAAATAAAAATTGATTGTACCTTCTTGATCAATTTGTCAAGCTCATTGATCTGCACACTGAGAGGCTTTGCTGTAAAGCATACGTCCTCTCTTTCCTTGGTTGCATCATTTCCACCATCAGTGTTGTATCCCCTCATCTGAGACACATCTGTCACCATGAAACATCTTCCACTAACATCATCACTCTTCGCAACATAAGCCTTTCCATGAGAAGGCTTTCTCACTTCATCATCCTCTGAGTCGGTTGACCAAACTTAAACTCCCCCGAACTCATCATCATCTGCTGAACCCTGCACAATAAGAGCATTCATAGAGGGATTAGTAGCAACTTTCTTCTTTTTAATCTCCTGCAGCTTTTTCAGGAGAATTGGTTCTTCATCTTTCTCCTCATCTTTTTCCATCATTTTCTTCAAAACACAATCTTTGGCGTAATGATTCTTTCCTCCACAATAATAACAACTGACACCAGAATTAGCTTCCATCTTCGCCTCTTTCTTAGGTTATTTAGTCTTCGACTCCTCCTTCACCTTTTCAGAACTGTAGCTGCCCTGCCAATTTCGGTTCTTATTGGTAGGGAACTTCTTCTTGATGAACCTTTTGGGATTGGATACCATCATTGCATAATCCTCTGAAGTTAGAACGTAGTCCCCTAGGTCCAGATCTTTGTCTTCTACTCCATTCTTACTTTTAGACAGAAGGGCCAAAGATCCCAAGTTTGTGACCACACTCTTTTCTTGCAACACCGTCTTTTCCTGGGATTTCAGAATTCCTACTAGTTTCGCCGGTGAATAAGATTTAAACTGTTCATGTGCTTTAACTGTTGATACGACCGCCCGCCATTCAAATCTTAGACCATTTAAAAAAGTAACCGTCTGTTCGATCAACTTTCTTTCAATGTCATGTTTGATCATTTTACTGAGAAGATGATTGAATCGATCGAATGTTTGTGCAACTAACTCCTCTGGCTTTTGCTTGAACTCTCCAAATTCAGAAAGATGAAGGGTCTGAATCGAGTGCTCCAGGTCTTCATATGTCGAATACAGTTCTCTCAGCCTATCCCAGATTTCCTTCGCTGTACTACATGAACTAACCAAATGAAACGTGTCGGATTGAAGGGCAAACCGGATTAGTCTCAATGCCTTAATGTTGCATTGAAACTTCTCCTTTTCGTCCTGAGCGACGTCATTTACATCTTTCAACAGATCATTGTACTCTTTTTGAGTTTTAATGATTTTTGAAGTCTTTAAATGAGCAAATGGGCCATTTACGATTGCTTCCCATATAAGATACCCGTTGTCCTCTGAACCAATAACGTAGTCTTCAGAATGATGCATCCACACTTCATAATCTTGAGTGTAGAGGGTTGGAATCTTGGTTGTTGATCTGATGCTGTTAGAAATGTTGATTGGATTAGATTGAGAATCTTCCATGCTTGATCGTTTAACATGTTATAAGATCAGACTTTGTAATGCGTAATATTAGAGCAGATTTAATAATTAATGAGATACGTCAATAATGGAGTGACGGCTCAATAAATATCAATGCATGCGGAATAAACCCTAATCATTTCAATGACAAAAGAGATGTGTATGAATTACATAGCCTCCCGCTCTGATACCAATTGATGAGATATGAATCTCTTAAATTGTTTAGATCTTACACAGGTTTGGCAAAATGATTCAAACAAAGTAATAAACAAGAGATGGAATCAACAATATGCTTAATGATTCAAATGATTCAAGCCTCAGCAGAGCTCGACAAAGAACTTCCGCTGTAGAGGCTTTAGGGTTTACAATCGATAACAATAAAATGATATCAAATCTACTCCTGAATGTTACGTACTAAGATGCATGCAAGCACCTATATATACTTAAACCCTAACAAATAAATCATAGATGGACATGCCCAATCCAGATACAAAACAGGGCTAAGAGCTGAGCCCAAGATGCAACACCATACACCCAACAGTTTGGATTCCTTGAAAAACCTTGAGAGCCTAACACCCCAAGTGTGATGCCTCAAATGTCTCACACAACACCAAATGCACTTGGAATAAACTTGAGAGAAATGTCACACTACTTGAAATCGGCTAGCCCTTTTCTTTCTTGCTTAAGTTTCGATTTTGGTGAACATAAGGGTCCTTATATAGTGTGTTACAATTAGGGTTACACCATGTAAACCCTAATTGTCATGACCTTTCATTTCCATGACCCATGGGTTCTATAACCACCTTGGAGCATCCTATGGGTTTTAGCCCAACTTGATAATCCATGGAGCATTAGCCCACTATACAAGTATGAGTGATTTACACAATCAACCCATATATTTAATTAGTCACCTTTTTGATCACTTAATTAACTCTAAATTAATTCTTGATCAATACTAATTAAATAATATTATTAATATATTAGAACTTATAATATATTAATAAACCATAAGTGTTATAAGTGTTATTTCTTATTTTAGTCTATCCAAATGCATGATGCCATGCAACCCAAATGGACCATGCCAAACTGGGTGAAGTACATACCAGAAATAGTTATGGACTTAGACACCTTTTCCAACATGATCGAGATCTAATCAATTACTATCTTGAATTCCCTCAACCACAATACCTGACATGGAGCGCTCAAAAGATTACATCAGTTAAGGTATTGAAACTGACTCCTGCGGGTTCGTTTTTAAATGTCAAATTCAAAGTGACCTGAGGATCAGATAATTCGGTCCATATGATCTCACTGGTCAATCTACCGAATCTGAATCCACATGATTGGATCCTTCTCAACAACATTTTTTTGACTGGTCAACAGCAGTATGAGCCAATTTTTGATCACATCAAGAGAATGTTAGCCTCTTACATCATTGAGGTTGCAAAGATGGATAAGGAGATTGCAAACGTTTTACGGAAGAAGCCAACTATCAAACCGATTAGGAAGACTGGCGATGTGAGCAGAATGCGGATGGGCAAAATTGATCCAAAATATCACACCGTTATGTTCAATCGAGGCAAAGGTCAAAAACATGTGTTCGCTCTCGACGATAAACACATGTTCTCCACTGCATGTTTGGAGCACATTCTTGACATTATACGCAGGTGTAAACAAAACAGTGAGAATGATAAGAAGAAATTTACAGATATGCTTTGGCGGTACATTGTTTTTCGCCAAACTCTTCTTGCCATCATATCGAAGTTCTTCAAGACGGTGAACAAAAGAACTCCTGCTCAACCAACTTGATCTCTCGCCCCAATTGACGCAAAGGGGGAGATTGTTGAGTCTAAGAGGTTGTGTCATTGGGCTTAGCTCCTACGTCCATTTGTATACTCGGTATGGACATGTCCAGCTGTGTTTCTTTTTAGGGTTTAGTATATATATAGTGCATGCATGCATTATATTAATGATGCTTCTTGATAATTATTAGATGTTTGTAATTCCCTACAAACAGAGGTTGCTACGTATAAATCTTATTTCAATTCTATACGAGTAAAAACCGCTATGTATAAATCTATTTCAATTCTATACGAGTATTTATGCTATGTATAATTATCTACTTAATATACAAGTAGTATAACTACCAGTTTCTTGTACTTAGAGTATAAGTGTTTGGGAAACTAATACTTAATATTAATACTTGTATAACAACAAAGTATAATGCTTCTAACAATTTGCTACCATGAGTCCATAACCGTGACTGTATGACTAGTTTCAAACCTCTGCCTTATGCTACAATTTTCGCATCTTAAGATAAGTTCCACACGCTTCATCAACGTCGGAACAATAAACATATAAAAGGACAGTTCGTCACTCGCTTAAGTTTGGTTGTAACTAGCAACCACGAGTGGGGTTTTCTACTCGTATCTTATTCATACACGACTTCCTCGATCGCACGGGATTAGTGGTTACAGTTCAGAGGATTTTCCTTAAGATTTCCAATCTTAGTTGATGAATACAATAACTCATGTAGACTTGTCGAGTTCCGTTAGTTCTAGTAGTCAAAGTACATTCATGTCTAAAACCCTAAGTTATTAGACTATGCTTTAAGCATTACTCCTAATATTTATAATACTTAGGTAGTACAACATCTATCATTTGAGGAAAAACTAGGTTTTATCTTAGCATAAAACCAATAATAACAACATATAACGTTCCTAGTTTTATCTTGACATAAAACCAACAATAACAACATATAACATACATGGTTTTATCTTGATATAAAACCAACAATAACATCATACTTATCAATTAACATATAGAACTTCCGATTATAACTCTGGAACTATATCACACACAAAATATATATAGAATCCTAAGTATAACTCAACATCTACATTAGTATACTACTATAACAATAACATGCTAACAAGTTTACGATAGTTATATAGATACAAAATAATTATATCCTGATAAACGAATGTACTATCATATAATTATAGTATTAACTTGTATTCAATATTTAGCATGCTTTTCCCCCCGAAAACATTTAAAAGTGGGGCCGTGAAACTCACCCTAGTAGCGTGATTTTATGTAATTTAAGCAGAAACGGTCAGTGGGTCGCGATCACCAGGCTTGGGATGCAAGATGGCTTCAGCAAAGGAGAGAGGAGAAAGAAGTTCAGGTGTAAGATTGGCTGAGGTTGAACCTATTATTTATAGGAAGATTTTTGGCCTCTCACGTCGTGATCCATATAGTCTCACATCGTGACCCATAGCTGGTCACCTCGTAGACTTGCCATTTGCGTCCCTAGCTTCAGAAGGTGGCCATGTGACTCCTCACGTCGTGAGATATCCTTGCTCACGTTGTAAGCTTAGAACTTATCCCTTCGTAGCCTCGTCACGTACCTTCTAGGTCCGAAATGTGGCAATTTGACTCCTCACGTTGTGAGTTCCTATGCTCAGGTCGTGAGCTTAGTCAGATTAGGGTATCTAACAATTATATCTTCGGAAGGTCGTAACTTTCGCATACAAACTCTGTTTTTGACGTTCTTTATATCCACGACGTAGGTATTTACGAGTACTACAACTATCTTTTAGACTCAAATACCTAATTCTAAGTCTATTTTGAATTCCTTTTATTATAGAGATTTATAGTGTTTGGTTTATCATAACTTCTTCACGCGAAGTCAGGTTTAGACGTTCTCTATATCTTTGGAATCGTATCGACATATACTTTGAGTTGTATAATAAAGAAAGTTCATATTTCTATTAGAATTTATCATGAACTACATAGTAAGTTCATTACATTACTAATTTAACAACATCACATTACATGATTGGCATAATCACATGTGATTGTTATTGACCTATTATGACTAGTGTTACAATTTAAAACATGTATAGAATCGTTCACCCATCATAGATAGCAAGTATATAGATAATATGCACATGTAGCACGTAATTTATAAAATACTTCATATCTATGTGTAAGATGAAAGTAACTACGCACTCACTTGTTAAAGTGATGATTCCAAACTCGGGCAGCGCTTCGTTTCTAACGATTCTATTTTTCCTTCGACGAAACCTAGCATTATTATCGCTAAGTTTTTAGTTTAATCTTTATTGCGACAAATTATTATTCTAGGTTCATCATTAACTTAAAGTCTATTTTCATGATCTATCAAGCAAGGAACAACCAGGTAGGATCATATCGGAGGTAGGGTCCGTTTGGTATACGAAGTATAATGTTTGGAAATCCCACTTTAAACACCTCACTACATCACAGCCTAGAAATCATCCCTGTAAGTAGATCATTCAATATAATGACTTGGAATCACTGATAAATCTTGTTTATAAGTTCATAATAACGATAATGAACTTAAAAATAAGTTATACTTAAAGTAGGGTAAGCATAACTTACTTACAGCGGGTTTTCTTAAAAATCGGGATCTGTGTGGGCAGAGTATTCTAAGCCGAAAAGCTCTTTTTCTTGGAGCCTTCAGGCGCTCCGGGGCTTTCTTCTAGTGCTCGGGAGGTACCCTAGGCTTTGTGGGTTTAGGGAGTTAGAGAGAGTGTAGATAGAGGAAGAGATGGTGAATGAGTGAAGAAAAAGGGCTTCCCTCACATCTATTTATAGGGAAGTTGGCCTGGTCTATGCAGCGCGTTCCCGAATGCATCGCGTTCATTGTGAACGCAGCGTGTTCTAGTGGGTATGTGTCCGAAGTCTACTGGGGCGACGTGGAGGTTCCGAGGCCAACGCTTGCGGGTGCGCGGGGCGTTCTTTCGGAGATCACCCTCTCAACTTATAAAATACATAACATTTTCATACGCGCTCCGTTTTCAACGTTCTTTATATCCACGTGTAGGCGGGACTGTACTCTACAACTTTTGTTTAGACTCCATCATCTACTTTTGACTTTATTTTTAATGTTATATTTTTAACAGGCCGGGACAGGAAAAGTCCGTTAAAAATTCATAACTTCTTCATCCGACGTCCGTTTTCGTCTGTCTTTTTACTATTAACGAGATCTTCGATTCTTGTTTAGGTTGTGTCAGCTAAAAATCGCTCGATCTAATATTCGAACCCCAGGCTGCATATCGCTAAGTCGAAACTTCAAAAAATCATAATTCCTCATACGAAGTCAGATTTGGGAGTTCTTTCTATGCATGCTCTCAGTTTAACGAACACTACAACTTTTGTTTAGATCGCTAAGGCTAAAAATCGCTCTATCGTAAATTCACTATTTACATCTCACAGTGTCGTGCCCGTTCCGTTGGGAAACTTCGACGGGCCATAACTTTTTTGTTATAACTCGGATTTCGGCGTTCTTTATATGTACGGAACCCTTGTGACATATTCTACATCTTGGTTAAGATTACTCCTTCTAAATAATCTTCCATTAAAAACTTATTTTTGATGCTCATTGACTCTAAATTGACTAGCCCGGATTTACGGGCATTATAATTATCTCCCCTTTAGGATAACTACGTCCCAGAATCATCATCGAAACAGGGTTGTATAATGACTCCATACGTTATCTTTTCATCCTAGGTAATGATCTTAACTTCTATGCTTCCTTGACTGAGTATCTAACTCATGGATTTCTTAACCGCAAGCGGTGTTTGATCTTGCAGCCACTCCCAATCTTACGTTAGATTCCAAATTATGACCTTCAAGTCACAATATTGATCTCTATTGAAGACTCCTTCTTCTTTTTAAGAAACTTGAGATAAGTTCTTAGATTTCCACAATGAACCGATGTGTCATATTCTAATGACCTATCATCGTGTGATGCAACGTTTAGACACAGGTATTTTAGAGTAAAATTCCAGAACAAACTGTACCTTCCCTCATGTTCTAATGTGATATAATGACATCTTAAAGTAGCATTTCTAGCTACAAGCTTAATTAACAACTACCGTGATACTTCTACCAATCGCTTCGATTATCTTTCATTCCAATCTTCTAGATTAACTCAAATTCTACATCGATCTGGGTTCACTGAACCACGTAATATACTCATCGTAGTCAGACTCAATTTGATATGACCACTAGGGTCGGAATAACAATCAACTTCTCAGTCATTACCAAAATGATGGTAACGACATACTTGAATAATATAGTATCAATTACTAGCTTCTTGGTAACCTTGTGACTTTCCCTGATCCAAGTGCGAGTCTTGTGCTTCTGGTAGTATAGGCCTCTACTACATTTCACACCTACTCATACTCTTCCTAAGTATTGTCTCGTAGTTTTCCAAGTCACCATACAAGAAAATCACATAAGAACTTAACACACCAGATAACAAAATGAAGGTTTATATTATTTCTTGAAATGATTAAATAGGTGTTCATGTTCACCCTAGACTATGACTCTAATAGGATACACCATATGACACTATCCACACGGCTACTACATAACTCGATCTTTGGATATGAAGTCCTCATCCTCGATTCCTCACGTTGTTTTCTGCTTCGTCGAGGATCATGTGGAATGCCCTTGGCCTTGGTGGTGTGTTTGGCCTTGCTGCCTCATTTTTCTTTGGACAGTCTCTAGAAATATGTCCTTCTTTGTTACATTTGTAGCACACCTTCTTGTTGGACACGTACTTTCTGGCGTAATGCCCTGTCTTTCCACATTTGTAGCAAGTCACCTCCTCGCTACATTTCCCGAAGTGTTTCTTTTTACAATTTCCGCACCACTTAGCTTCACCTCCTCCCCTTCTTCAGACTTTGAGAATTTTCTTTCTTTTTTGGACTTTGAAGATCCTTCATACTTCCTTTTCTCTCCAACTTCAGCTCTCTCTAGACCCTTTTCCCTACTCTGGGTCTCAACATTCCTGGCTGCTCAAATGGCGGCTTTCAAAGTGGTTGTCTGCTTGACCATTGGACCAAATTCCGCTAGTAATCCATGGGCAAACTTGTTGACCTTGGAGACTTCCAGTGGAACTAGGTAAGGAACAAGCTTCATCTTCTCCGTAAAACTTGCAGCATACTCAGTGATGCTCATTCTTCCTTTCTTTAGGTTCTGAAACTTGTTGTTGATCTCCAGTAGATCCTGCTCATAGCAGTACTGCATCTTCAGTTGCACCAAAAAGTCTTCCCAAGACATCTTGCTAGCTTCTCCCTTGGGCATCGTATTAGCTAGTAGCTTCCACCAACTCACTGCTCCAGACCTTAATAGGGGAACCGCGAGAGCGGTCTTCTGTCTATTGCTACATTCGCAACTCTCAAACATTGTCTCCATCTCGTAGATCCAGTCCATAACTTCCACCGGTGTTGGGCTTCCAAAAAGTCACAGAGGTTTGAATGCCATGAAATCCTTGTATTTGCATCCACTTCCATCATTTCCTCTGTCTGGGTTATTCTATCTAACCACTGGCGGTTAGCTTGACCAACGGTCCTGCTATAGTTCCCCTCTTCTGATTGCCCATCATTTAGCTCTGGCTGTTCGACAGGCATCGTAGGTTCATCCCTATTAAGTAACATTTTCCTCATCTCCTCCCTTTGTTCGGCTATCATAGCCCGAATCATTTCTTGGACTCCTGTCATTGTGATCGACTCGGCTGCAACTATTATCGCCGGCACAAGCTCAATCACTTGCAGCTATGGCCAATGGTTTCCATTAGCATTTCCTAATCTGCTTCAAGTTCTTACCATGTCGATCAATACACCGATTTAAACGTTCAGTGTGTAGTGATGAGAATTAAGATAGGAAAGATTTTATTTACGATCGACGTGTAAAATCTCCTTATCACTCCGAAAAGTGCCATGCTAGTTCTAATACCGTAATTAAACATTTAGAAATCTGAACACATAAAGTTTCCAGATCCGGTCAGCAACAGACCATAGATCCGATCAAACAATAGCCTGAAGCATCACAAATAATTAGCATATAAAAGCATTTTAGGCATCTTCCCTAATTAAGCTTGTGCTTGTGTCAATTCAGGTGTACTACCTAAAATATATTAGACACAATCCTCACGATCATCGCTTACCATTCTAAGTTTAAGTCTAGAAATCAATCCTTATTCCTACTTCGCTTAAACTAATGCTCTAATACCAATTGTGACATCCCCATTTTTACGGCCAAAAAGACCGATTTGTTTATGCTTTATTTTAAAATCAGAGTAACCTTTAAAGAAAAGAGTTACAGAATTTGTTCCCAGAAAAACATGATAAATACTTTATCAAAGCATCACCGAATAAATGTATTTTATTCATTTTAAAACATTGGGATGTCATCGTCAATACAGAAACATAAGCATAAACAGAACTTACATTTATTATCACTAGTGATTTACATCTCCTTAATCTCTTAGTGTAATGTAACTTCATATTGACACCTGTGATATAAATAAACTGAGTGGGTAAGGTTGGGAAACCTGGTGAGTACATAGGGTTTTCAACCCACAATAATAATATTATTATGTTTAAACATCAAACAATCAACCCAATTACCCATCCCCATTATATTCTTTACTCTTACGGATCTACCCTAAGAATCAGTTATTCCTCATTCATTCGGTCCTAAGAATTACCCTAAGGAATAGGCACGAAGTCTACCGTTGCCACGATTTATATAACAGGAACTAAATTTGCATAGTCGCCAGGGTTTAGGCACTAAGTCTACATAGTCGCCAGGTTTTTACAACAGGCACTAAGTCTGCATAGTCACCAGGGTTTTTCCCAGGGTTTATCTCATTTATTGACAGTATTGTTTCCGAGAGTCCACTCGTAATACATGTCAGTGGGCTTTTAGAGTACAACGGGTGAACACATCGTTCACAACACCTATAGCTTGCAAGCCTGCTGTAACGTCCCAAAAATACGAGCCAAAAACTTCATTTTTAAAACAAATACTTAGCAAACATTAGAATTAAAACGTTCACCAATCATATCAATTCATAAAAGTTATCGCATGTCTTGAAAAGCATTTTGATAAAACATAATAATGTCAGAGTACAAATTCCCAGGAGGGTCTCATAGTGCGGAATACGAGGCATGTGTGTGATGGGCCGCTACCACGCCAGCTCCTTCCCCTTCGAAGAAGAGGTACCTGAAACCAAAACTGAAAACTGTAAGCACGAAGCTTAGTGACTTCCCCCATAATACCCCATACCGTACAATCATATAATGAACAGCTAGGAGATACAGGCCTCGCCCATACTCAAGGAGATACGGGCCTCGCCCACACTCCGCTATCTAGGAGATACGGGCCTCGCCCACACTCCGCTATCTGGGAGATACGGGCCTCGCCCACACTCCGCTATCTAGGAGATACGAGCCTCGCCCACACTCCGCTATCTAGGAGATACGGTCCTCGCCCACCCTCCAATGCTAAACCATAACATACAAGTATCACACAGACAACGAGTATAAACAATTCTACCATGCTAGCATATAGCATCATCAGACTCAACTAAGAGATACGGGCTCTGCCCACACTCCAATACTATCATATCGTCGATACAGTTCGACCTTGGTGCCTTAGACCCGTTCTTACTGGAAGGAAACTCACCTCGAAAAGTAGCTACTGGTCTGTGTGAGAACTGACTGTCTTCTGCTGCTGCTGCCCCGGAAATCCTCCGGCTATAATTCCCACAAAACACTTAGTCAAATACTGCTAACCAACATCAGGGTAAAATGACCATTTACCCCTAACCAAACCAAGGCTCACCAACTCGCCGAGTCCCTACTCATTTGATTGACCATACTCCCGTCTCTGCTCGTCGACTTAGGCATTGACTCGATGAGTTTTCCTCCTAACCCAAAGTCCAAGTCCTTCATCCTACTCGCCGAGTTGTATGAACAACTCGTCGAGTTCATCTTCTTCCGAAGAACGTGCTACGCTGAGACTTGCCGAGTTGTATGAACAACTCACCGAATCTGTTCTTGAGGCAAGAAGATTGCCTTGGACTCGCTGATTCAGGGCATTGACTTGCCGAGTGCCTTCATGGGTGAGTCTGGCTTCCGAATCACTGAGTCACACCCCATGACTCACTACTCCACTTTGCAACCACGAAAAGGGAGAAAACTCGAGGACTCGCGACTTGACTCGCCAAGTCGTCCACATGCAAAAACTATATACTCGATTTTTCTCGAATCCAGCTCATGCCATACATAGATCTGGGTTTCTAGGGCCTGATTGACATGTAAAGTTTCAAACTTTACGTGTAAATAAACACCAATGAAGGTTTTAGGGCTCAAAATGCACTAAAAGAGTAGATCTAGGGCTTTCATGCAATGTGGCTCCATAAAGGCAGTAGATCTGAGCTCCTAGAGCTTAATCATTCCTAGATCTAAGGGTTAATCAACTTATTACAAACCCTAATTCGAAATCAAACTTGGAAATGGCTCAAGAAGGACTTTAATGGAGCTACAAAGGAATATAAGCTTGAAAACAAAGGGAAACTGAGTTATACCTCAAGGAAATCACTGAGATAACACAAGGATGCCAGGCCTCCTTCTTCTCTTCTTGATCTACTCTTCTTTTCTCTCAAAATCTTCAAGAAACACACCAAATATCTCAAGGAATAAGGGTTTGGACGATGTTGGGAGCTCTGAGGGTGAAGGGGGCGAGGTTGGGGCGCATAAGGTTGGTTTAAATAGGGTGCAAACCTTTGAAATTTAGGGTTTCATCAGACAGCGGGGACTCGCCGAGTCCAGAATGTGGACTCGCCGAGTCGCCAACTTAAACGTGCTCCCAAACCCGTCTCTACTCGGCGAGTCGGGCCTACAACTCGCCGAGTCCAAGGCCAAAAATGCAAAATACTTAGATAAATTTTACATACCAAGAACCAGGTGCTACACTGCTAGTGTTCCACTGGACTATCTAGAATAGTCTGTGGTTGTCATCCATACCTTGCTAGATGACGAGTCCAACACTTGGCTAAAAGGCTTCTCTCATTGTTCACCTCTCACCCTTATCTCATGGTCTATATCACCTCTTATCTCATCATCCAACTCATATTTCATCTACCTATATTTTACCCAACATATTTTGTAGATCTAAAATACATATACAGTTTAAATCATTTAAAACATGTATAAAATCGTTCACCCAGCATAGATAGCAAGTATATAGATAATATGCACGCGTAGCACGTAATTTATAAAATACTTCATATTTATGTGTAAGATGAAAGTAACTACGCACTCACTTGTTAAAGTGATGATTCTAACTATGCCACCTTGCCTACCCGGGCTACAACCCTGAACGGACCAATGTATCTCGGGCCCAACTTGCCCCGCTTCCTGAATCGAATGACGCCCTTCCAAGGCGACACCTTCAGGAGAACCATATTCCCAACCTGGAACTCCAAGTCTGACCGGCACTTGTCTGCGTAACTTTTCTACCAACTCTGCGTAGTCTGAAGCCTGCTTCGAACCTGCTGGATTCTCTCGGTCGTCTTGAGCACCACCTCGATGCTCCCTATGACACTCTGGCCAACTTCACCCCAACATATCGGGGTCCTGCACCTCCGCCCGTACAACATCTCGAATGGGGGACGGTCAATACTCGCGTGGTAGCTGTTGTTGTACGAGAACTCAGCCAAGGGAAGATAGGTATCCCAACTACCACCGAAGTCTAGCACGCATGCCCGCAACATATCCTCCAACATCTGGATGGTCCGCTCACTCTGACCATCCGTCTGCGGGTGAAAGGCGGCGCTAAAATGCAGACGAGTGCCCAACTCATCATGAAACTTCTTCCAAAACCTGGAAGTGAACCGCACATCTCGATTTGATATCACTGACATTGGCACCTTGTGCTGCTCCACTATCTCCCTGATATAGATATCGGCCAACTTCTCGGCCGAGATGCTCTCCTGAATCGGAATAAAATGGGCGCTCTTGGTCAACCGATCCACGATAACCCAAATCGAATCTACTCCACGCGCCGTCCGGGGAAGCTTTGTGATAAAATCCATCGTAATATCCTCCCATTCTCACAACGGGATATCCAACGACTGCATCTTGCCGTTCGGTCTCTGATGCTCGGCCTTGACCTTCCTACAGGTCAAACACCGCTCGACGTTCCACACCACATCTTGCTTCATGCAAGGCCACCAATAGTCTAGACGAAGATCCCGATACATCTTCGTCACCCTTGGATGAATAGAGAATCGGGATTTGTGCGCCTCCTCCATCAAGATCTGGCGCACGCCTCCGTGATACGGCACCCACACCCTATGGTGTAGTGCCAATATCCCTCAACTATCATAATCGAAGGAGGTGACTTGACCCACTATTCGCTCACTCTTCCGATGCTCCTCCTTCATAGCCTCCTATTGAGCTTCCCGGATCTGCTCTAACAGTGGAGTCACAACCGTTATCCTCATACACATATCCCTTATCGGTTCCGCCTTACGGCTAAGCGCATCGGCCACCACGTTGGCCTTCCCCGGGTGATAAAGGATTTCGCAATCATAATCCTTCACCACGTCCAACCACCAATGCTGCCTCATGTTCAGATTCGGCTGATCCATGAGGTACCTCAAACTCTTGTGGTCTGTGTAAATGGTACATCAAACCCCATAGAGGTAATGCCGCCAAATCTTCAGGGCGAAGACCACCGCCCCCAACTCTAAATCATGCGTCGGGTAGTTCGCCTCGTGAGGCTTCAACTGCATCGAGGCATAAGCAATGACATGTCCCCTCTGCATCAATACTGCGCCTAAGCCCGAGATAGACGCATCACAGTATACCACAAAATCCTCTACACCCTCAGGCACGGCTAAGATTGGCGCCTCGCACAATCTCTACCTCAGAATCTCGAACGCTGCCTGCTGCTCAGGGCCCCCATCGAAAGACCACAACTTTCCTAGTCAATCGTGTCAGGGGCACGATTATCTTGGAGAAATCCTGAATGAATCTCCGATAGTAGCCTGCTAATCCGAGGAAACTCCGAATCTCGGATGGAGACTTCGAAACCTCCCATCTCATCATTGCCTCCACCTTGGCCGGGTCTACTGAAATCCCGTTCTGGTTGATGAGGTGCACAAGAAACTGCATCTCGCGCAACCAAAACTCACATTTGGAGAACTTGGCGTACAAGCTCTCCCTCCTCAAGGTCTCCAAAACATCTCTCAGATGCTCCTCGTGCTCCTCCTGCGTCTTGGAATAAACCAAGATGTCATCAATGAAAACTATTACAGACCAATCCAACATCAGTCTATATATGTGGTTCATGAGGTCCATGAACGTGGCAGGAGCATTGGTGAGCTCAACCGGCATCACCACGAACTCATAATGGCCATAACGCGTCCGAAACGCGGTCTTCTGCACATCCTCCTCTCTGACCCTCATCTGATGATACCCTGAACGCAAATCGATCTTGGAGAACCAAGATGCTCCCTGCAACTGATCAAAGACGTCATCAATCCTCGGGAGTGGGTAACGGTTCTTCACCGTTACCTTATTCAGCTCCCGGTAATCTATACACATCCAATGCGACCTGTCCTTCTTCTTCACAAACAAGATTGAGGCTTCGGAGGTATTCTAGGAAGCAACTCCTGCAGCTGCGTAGATCGGTCGAATAAATCCCTTGTCTAGTAGCTCCTGCAGCTGCGTAGACAACTCCTGCATCTCGGGAGGAGCCAACCGATAGGGTGCCTTGGCTATCGGAGCCGCACCAGGAACTAGGTCGACCCTGAACTCTACCTGACGCTCCGGAGGTATTCTAGGAAGCTCCTCCGGGAACACATCAGTGTAGTGTCGCACCACTGGAACCTCGCTCACCGTTGCTTTACCCGTCTCCCAGGTATCCATAACATACGCGACATATCCCGCGCAACCCTGTTGAAGGTAGTGCCTAGCTCTCGCTGCTGAACATACTGCAAGTCCACGTTGTGGCCTCGCGCCGTGGATCACCAACTCTTCCCCACTCGGGGACCCGAAGCTGCTGTGCGCAATCTATCACCGCCCCATTACGGCTCAACCAATCCATGCCTATAATCACCTTGTTCCCCCGCAAAGGGATGAGAACCAAATCCACCAAATAGCGCTCCTCAAATAACCTTAGGACACAATCCCTGAACACTGTTGACGCTCGCACCGATCGATCATCGGCAATCTCTACCTCTAAAGGGCAATCCAACATACCCAAAGACTTAGTAAACCTCTTGCTAAGCGCAAGGGAAACAAATGACCGGGTGGCACCCGAGTCAAACAACACCTGAACTGGGATACTGTTCACATGGAACGATCCTAGCGCATAAACACATAGCACATATCAATAACATAACATCATATAAAATAAATCAGAGGGAAAGAATTATACCCGTCACCACATCGAGTGCGGCGTGTGCCTCCTCTGTAGTCAGCTGAAATGCCCGGCTCCTCACCACTGGAGCCTCTGCCTTGCCCTGTCGGCCCTCAGTGATCCGCAGGGTCGCTGGAGTTGGCGCCTTAACCGGCGCTGATGCTGTCAACTGGTGGCAATTGGCCTTCTTGTGGCCCATCTGGTTGCAGTGGAAACACAGCAACTCCGATGTCTGAATCACAGGTGTAGGGGCTATACAATCTCTACTAAAGTGTCCCGTCTTGCCGCACTTGAAGCAGCCCGACGATCCCAATCTACATGCTCCCTCGTGTGTGACAACCCAAAATTTATTCTGTCATTTAAACCCGTTTCCGTTAATAGAATATTCTATGTTATGAAAGTTCCGTTGAATTTGGGGTCGACAAATAAATAAATGTTTTATTTATTTGTGTTTTATGTCAATATCATCGTAATAAAATAAATAAAAACAAGTAGATTACATTTCCATTTAGTTCGAAAAAGTTATTTTTATTTACGACCATTTAACCGGGTAAAAAGTTTAAACCCCGTTAAACATCAGTATCGGGTAATCGTATACCGGGTACCACCCCCAAGCCTTATATAAAGGATGGGAGACACTCCATAGGAACCTTTTACCACACTAGACCCATTTTCTCTCTCTACTCTATCTCTTCAAGATCGTTTTCGCCTTAAAACCGCGAGTTTTCGCCTCCAAAACGTAAGACCTCTTACCCTAACTAGTTCTAGACATCAATTATTGTTGTATTAATCCAAAACCGACCATAAAGGCTGCAAAGGAGGAGTTTACGGCCTAAGAACCTCCTTAGGCCGTAAACCCCTAAAATGTGGTCAAAATTCCCAAATTTCTCCCCTTTAAGCTTAGAAACTAGTTTTGGACCTAACCTAGAAGTGTTTGAACCTTAAATCAACCACTTTTAGGGCTTGAAAGAGGGTTTGCGGTCCAAGCATATGCTGAGACCGTAAACACCCTCAAATCATGCAAATCAAGCCCAAAACACTTCCAAACCACATTTAGGCTTAAAATATGGCTTAGGGGCTTGCTATTTCGGACTTGGAGCATCTAAACATCATCATATGAGGGGTAAACTAGAGTTTACGGCCCAAGCATATGCTTAGACCATAAACTCCCCTAAACCATGCCAAATGATAGATTAAGCCCCCTAAAGAGCCTTATACCCTCTCTGGAACATGTTAGGATTGAACCAAAAGCCTTGGAATCAAAGATTGGAGGTGTACAAGAGTTTACTACCATAAACCATGGGGTTTACGACCGTAAACTCCCAAGGAGTGGTCTTTGGACCGTAAACTCCAAGGGAGTAGACTCTTGGAACCTTAAACACCCCTATAGCCTTGTATATTACCTTAGAACCACTTCTAGAACCACATAAGGCATGAAAACGCTCAAAAACACTCCTCCCATGAGTTACGGCTGTAAACTCATGGGGGATGAGGTCCCCTAACCATAAACTCACTAAAGGTGAGTTTTAGGAGTGTAAACTCCATGGTGAGGTCCTATACTCTCTCCTTGCCACCCATTAGCCTTCTAGCACTCAACCATAAGACCCTTAATCACATTAGGATGTCTATATGTGTATAATTAGAGTCTTAATCACTAATTACTTGTAAACATATGTCTTCATATGTTACTAGGGTCATAAATGATGTACAAATCTCTACTTGACACCAAACGCTCACCCGACACTTTCACCCGATCTATTCATTGCAGGTGAGTTCATACCCCTTAATGAACCTTTTTAAATGTTTTTACATGTTTTATGGGGGGGGGATACAAGTATAAATTCTACAAGTTTTATTATTAAATCATATGTGACTCACAAATTATCATCAAAAAGCGATTTTCTACACTTTTAGCTGCTTTCCAATAAAACTGTTTTAGTTGATTATCAAATGCATTTTAAGATTAAATTGTTATTAAACTGTTTTTTTTTTTTAAACTGTGTTTTAATTACTTTTTTTTAAAATATATCTACACTAATATATTTATATAAGTAAGACTTGAAGGACTTAGGACCGATAGCTCACCTTATTTCCTGTTCTTGTTTGATATGGTCCTAGGGTATCTGTTATCCGTCCGACTGTCGTTGATTTCTTAGTTGTATATCATATATATTAGTGTTAGATATGAAAGTCTTCATCCCATACAATACCTTTGTTATTCAAAGGCCGGAAATCATACACTCTGGTTAGCTATAATAGGTATAGCTAAGACTACTACTCGTTACCTCTACTACTGCTATACTCACTATAACGACTATTACGACAAGTTAATACACGTATAAGGAAAACACTCTAAGAAAAATATACAAAAGACTATTGTACTATAATACCGAAGAATACACGAATCCAGAGTATAACTCACTAACCCTCTATAAGACATTCTACTGCGCTTACACCATGTGACCAGGGCTTTCCGGTTGGAAGGCAACACTATATGTATAGATCTATACAGGACAGACACAATCACATCCCAACTGCTAGCTACAGTCCGAGCCGACTAGGCTCAGGGATGGCACTACATCACTACATTACGCATGACCGGGAAGGTCATCGGGTTCTTTATTACTACTTCAGTCTGGTCACCTAAGGGGTTACCCCCTTTATCCAACATAATACACTAAGACTTAAGTCTAAGCTAACA
This sequence comes from Lactuca sativa, assembly GCF_002870075.4. Lineage (NCBI taxonomy): Eukaryota > Viridiplantae > Streptophyta > Magnoliopsida > Asterales > Asteraceae > Lactuca > Lactuca sativa. Next base: position 62,855,912 of record NC_056624.2, read on the forward strand.
TCCCGAAGTAAGTAAATATCTATTACTAATGGAAGTTTGCACCACTACTACTGTTAAAAGGCATCACTTCTCTTCACCTATGTTACTCATACAAGATTTATTACTGTACTTTTACAACTGAACGTTTTAAATGAAAATACTTACATACAACTTAAAGAATTTAACTTACAAAGTACTTTTCTGGAAAATATAGGATTTTCTAGGGATTTCTACTACTTATAAACAGAAATTTCAGTTTTTATTCTATAAGTTTGGAAACACTTTTATACAACAAAGACACTAAACTCTTATGAACTCACCAGCTTTACGCTGATACTCGTTTTAAAAATAATTTGTATCCTCAGGTCAAAGATAGACAGGTACAGGTGCGGCTTTTGGAGAAGATGGAGCACATACAAAACCCATCTTTTATTTTGTTGTACTTTTGGTGTCTATGAAACTTTACAGAACACGTTTGTAATTAAATTTACTATATATATGCAATGGTTGTTGTCGCTTGCTTTTACTGTTATGAAATTGTTATGATACTGTACATGACGTCCTCCACCCCGGAACGTATTCTGCCGTTATCGGTTTTGGGGTGTGACAGATTGGTATCAGAGCATTGTTTATAGTGAATCAAGTATATCAACCTATAAAAAGATATACGAACTATAAACACTTCGGGACTAAAACACTCTGACCAAGAATATATACTTTTAAATACTAATATATTTTATTAAGTATATATATACACTCACCACTACAAAAGGGTCAGTATCATACTAGAACAAAACAAAAGTATTAAGATTTTTGAACAACACAATTAGGCTTAGAGACATATAGTCACATCTGGGTGAATGTAGCCTGATCAACTACATTTTTCTAGGAGTGACTGGCATGTGCCTAAGAGTGATTGTGGTGTTGCAACAAGTCTAAAAACTTATCAACACTACCACAAGAACGTTAGAACAAGAATACTATAGGAGTATTCTGCATCCTACTAACTAAGTATGTGATAACTAAAAGGGTCGTTACTGGTAGGACAATGGTTGCTAAGTGGATACATCACGATTACATGTGACTAGGGCGCTATAGACTCAGAATCTGTGGCCTTCGCTTCATTTCCTGTTCTTGTTTGATTGGGGATTTGAGCTTAGGATTGCTTATTCGAAGGACTATCTTGCATCGGTTACATGTAATTGGTATGCACTACGCAAGTATTGGGTCGACCAATAACGATCCATCTCATAAGTATCCTAGATGAGTACGTCTAATAACCTTTCTTTCCCCCTTTCTCGCGTAGATAGCATGGCTGGCTTCCACCATCCCGGCGATCCGTATTATCCAAACCAGGGAAATGGAGGATGGCTCGATGAGGAGTCAGACGATGATCACCCGATCCCTTTGGATGATCATCATATAGAAGGCTTCTCGGATAGCTCCAGCTCCGAGCCAGAAGTTAACAACCTACCCCCTGAAGCTCCAAACCCCAACCCCCGTCCGGTATTTCAAGGTCCCACTCCCATGTGGACAATAACCTTGAACTGATGGAGCGAGGAGCAGGGTCAGTCCTTACCTTATAATGGAGACCGAAGCTTCTACAACATAGGAGAGGGAGGATCAGCGAACCAAGTTCTGCCCATCATGGTCCGAAGGATTGCCAGGAACGTCGATCAAGGCCAAGCAATCATTGGTCGAGTTGTAGAAGTGGATGCCAACTCAAACCTCAACACGATTCGCATCCGCCAACTTGAAGAAGCTATGGAGATGACTAGGAGGAGCAACGAGGCTCTGCAGCAATAGCTAGCTGCATCCTGAGCTGAAGTTAGGGAACTCCGAACACGTCAAATGGCTCATGAACGACATCTTCAGGAAGTTATGCGTCAACTAGCTGATCTGAGGGTTCGCCCTACGGGTGCCCGTCGCCCGTAGAAGATGTCAAATCATCTCACTCTTTTGTCTAAGGACTAGCCTTTTCCTTCTAAGCTCAGTAGAACACTTGTCTGTAAACATTCCGAACTTTGAAAGTACTCTAATTAGGCCCCTAGACTGCCAACGTTTTTCCTTTTGGTTTGATGTAAGACCTACTGTTAGGTCACTTTTCCCGAACTTGTATTACATCATTTATACCAGTAACTGGCAGTTAACTACTCTATTGCTATGACTCTCTCTAATTTTTGGACTATGTTGATTTAGTCCACGAAACACTCTTATCATACTTGCAATAGACTCTTACTATTGTCATCATCCCTATTAACTTTCAGTGAAAGATGCCTCCTCGAAAGCGCCCAAACAGAGGCAGACCAGCGACTCAAACTTCACCTCCACCACCTCCTCCTCTGCAGTTCGATCCAGTGCTGTTTCAAACAGCTGTGACCATAGCTGTGACAGCAGCCATGGCCCAAATGAATTCTGGCGACGCTAGTGGAGCCGAAATGGGCACAAACTCCAGACACGGTGAAATCCCCTCACATACACAGGGGTGTACTTATAAGGATTTCATGAACTGTAAACCCACATTTTTCAATGGGACCGGGGGAATCCTTGCTCTGTCCCAATGGATCGAAAGGGCCGAAGCTGTTTTCGAAATGTGCTCATGCCCCGAGGAGAGCAAAATCAAGTTCACTACTGCCACCTTCACTGAAAGGGCCCTGACATGGAGGAATGACCATGTCAGTTCACTCTCTCTAGTAACAGCCAATGCCATGGGCTGGGACACGCTAAAGGACCTGCTGAGAAGGGAGTACTGCCTTAGAGGTGAGGTTCAGAAGCTTGAAGAGGAACTCTGGAACCTCAAGATGAAGGGGACTGACATTGTGGCGTATACAGCCAGATTCTGCGACTTGGTTGCTAGGTTCCCTAACATGATCCCTTCTGAAAGCAAAAAAATCGAAAGATACATCTGGGGTTTAGTGCCCCCGTATCGAGGAAATATTCTATCTTCAAATCCTGCAACCTTTGACAGCGCCAAGGACGAAGAGAATTGTTATCGAAATTTACGAAAGCAAATATGATTTGAGTGATTGAAAAGTAAGAACACGAAGAGTAAATATTAATCAGATCTGATATTGATGAAGACTGATTACAGAATAAGTAGAAAGGATATTTGCGTTTCAGAAAGTTATCCTCTACTTCTATCCTCAGTCCCTATTTTAGGGAACCTGAGTGTACAAAAAATATACTAAGTCTAAACAATACACTTCGCACAAAATTGACTTAGTAAAATAACATAAAGATGCGAAACTAAACAAACACACCATTCGACTTTTACAATTTTGCTTCTACAATCTCCCCCTTTGTAAACAGTCGAAGCTATTCAGTCTATAAGCTTTTGAACAGCAGAGTGAATTGTCGTTCGCACTTCTCCATACCAGGAAATCACCTTCTTGAGATCCTTCTTGTCTCCATCGTTATTCTTCTTGCAATTGTTCATACGAACAATAAAGTGCGTATATTGCGAAGAAGTATATCTTTCCACCTCTGAGACTTTAAACAAGAATTTCTTGTGCGTCCCCTTCGTATCTCTTCCTGAAAACACCATGCCAAAAGGTTTCAGGCATATTTCCCCAACAACATATTTTGATAATGGTGACTGAGATAAGGTTTCTTCCCAAGGAATGTTCACTTCTCTTCCCAACTTAGTCGCCAATTCTTCATCAGCTAGAGCTAAGCAATCGTAGTATTTGTCGATATATGTCTTGAAATGTGCGAAGCCTATCTTGAACACTTCAGTCTCATATCCTTTGAGCTTGTTATCTTCCATATGCTTCAAAATGAGAGCCACTTGAATCAAATCGTTGCAGTTCATCAGAGGAAAGTCAGCTATAGTGAAATCATACTGCTTGTTGTCAGCTCGAATAACAAAGTAACAGAAATTTTGAAGCATGTCTTCAAACGTCGTATCTTTCTTGATTGTTAACATCTTTTTGATCTTCATTAAAGACCAAACTTCATCCAGATTCTTCCCCAATACAGCATGAAATCTGATTTTCATGTGTATGTAATCATCAGGATTATCAAACTTCTCGCTAATCTTGTATTGAGCAGTAATGAAGAGCATTTCGTTGATCGGAAAATCTAGCTGACAATTGTCTGAATTCGCAATATCATAACTTCTTTTTGGCTTCTTCTCGAATTCGTACATTTCCCTCCCCACAACTTTTGACTCTATGGTTTCATAAGAGTACAGCTTCGCAGGATCTCCTTTGTTCATCGTGGGAGGATCACTTGCCCTTTGCCTCATAATGCTTTGCACTTGCCTCATCCTTTCTAACTCTGCCTCAGCCTCAGCTTTCTTCTCCTCCTTCGATTTTTCATACAATATTCCTTTTCCTTTTCCCACAACATTTGTTTGAGGTTTTGAACTCGAACTTCTTTCTTTTGCCCCAATCGAAATTCCTTTGGCAATCTGTCTTATGGTTATTGTAGTTGAGGAAATTGGCATTGTAAGTATTGGAAGAGTAGATTTAAGTTGGGTAGATATTACTTTTCCCACTGTCTTCGCATCCTCCTCTTTACTTAAATTTTTCTCTCCCCCTTGCACCCCTGTGAAAGCAGGTGGGGCACTCTTCGGTAGTAAAGAGGTAAAATTGGCGATTGGTGCAAGAGCTTTCTGAATTGCTTGTTCCAAATTATTAACCTTTAGAGACAAGAACTCAGGAGTGAGATATTGTTGAGAAGAAGATTGCGAAACCATGGTTTTCAGCTCAGTCACCAATTTGATCAGCTGATCAAACTTCTCCTGGGTTTCTTTGTGTTTAGCTTCAAGGATAGGGGTAGCAACAACCTTGTGCATTTCTGTAGCAACCACATCAACCTTCTTTTGAACTTCAATATGTTAAGAAGTTATATCCCTGAGCTCCTTCGCAAGTTCGGTTTTCAACTCTTCAAGCTTAAAGTTGACATCCTCCCGAACTTTCTTCACATCCTGTACAAACAGAACATGGCGTTCTTTAGCAACAGCTTTTAAGTCCTGGACCACCGAAGTAAAATTCCTCCCTTGAGCTTGAATGCGAAGCTCATTATTTTTGTCAGACGGATCAACCCTCTCCATTATTCGCTTCTCACCACCGCACCCTTAAGCATAATATCAACCCCCATTGCTGAGATAGAAGACATCCTGCCAGAATCAGCTTGCAACTGAATAATGACATTCAACTTATGATTCAGGATTTTAAATTGCTTTCCTGTCATAAGCATATGATCAGGTATATCCTCCTCCTCTGAATCAAAGTGAATGTCTTCAAGTACTCTTCCAAAGGCTCCTCCGTCAGTTTCATTATCAGATAAAGGTTGCGAAGGTTGAGGAGTTTCTGGTGATTGTGAGGGAAAAAGGGTTGTAAATGGGTTTTGAAGTGGACGATTAAAAATGGATGAGGTTGTGGATAGTTTTGTAGATGGAAATGATACAAGTGGTAAAGAAATGGGTAAGGTGATTGGTAAAGTGGTTTCAACACCCGTGATAGGTGCCCCCGTATCAGATACGTTGACAACCGTATCTGAAATAGGTACCTCCTCAGAAACTAATTTGGTAGTGACTATTTCGAGTGGTTGTGAGGAAACTTGCGAAACTTGAAAATTTGATACAGGTGGATCAGAAACAGTTATCGGTGTAGAGATTAGTGGGGTGTCAGGAACCACTTCTTCATCTGAGGACTCATTGCGAATAATAAGCTTTCGCTTTTTCAACAATGTTTGTTACATTTGTTTCGCAACATCTTTAGCACGTTGTCTCTTAGATCCTGGAGAGACAGGAGCTGGAATATTGCGAACGGTAACCCCTTTACTGCTCACCTCAATCTTGCGAATCTTTTTCAATACCCCCGATTTTGAGGGTATTTTATCCTTCTTTGATTTTGGTGAGGTTTCCACTATCTGAATCTCCTCATCTTGACCCTGTTTCGAAGATTGAGCAGTTGCATCATTCTTGATAGCCTTCTTCTTCTTTGAGGGTTTGGTTGCAACGTTTAACAAAATGCCAGTCTCCACATTTGGATCGAATGTCTTCATGTAGCGCACCAACACCTTGTGAGTTGGAGAAACCTTGTTAAGTATCACATCTGGAATGCGAGCAACATGGGTAAATGTTTCCTCGTCATCTTTAACCACCTTTAGAAATTGATATAGAGAGAATTCTGCAACCTCCGCATCCTCTGGTACTAAAATTCCCTCCTTTTCATATACCTTGTCAAGAATCAAGCTCCAATACCTTGCACAAGATATTCCTTTTTCCGAATTTGTGTTTTCCAGACTCTTAACAAATTCCTTCCATAACTGAGTTGCATAGTCTACACTGATGTCATAATACAATCCCGTTACCATGGCATAAACCTCCATACGCCCCCTATCTAGACCAACTGTGCGTCCTGTTAAGCATCTGAGAAAAATGCCAAACAGAAAATTCCATATACACGGTAACCCTGACTTTCTGAAGTCACTAATCTTCTCCAGAGTAGGTTGATGGCCCATTTCATTGAACATGTGGATGACTTGAGAATTAACAGGTTTGAAAAATGGAGGGTTGTTTGGAATCTGCAAGAATTCAACGAACATCTTCTTGGAAAGTTTAACCCGTTTGTTGTTCATCAAGTTGAAGGTTATCACATCAGTAGTATGGTTGTATGATGCCGTTGAAGCTGCCAAAGATAACCATGTCATCGGAACAAAGAAGGAACTAAACATGGCGGTGGACAGGGGTGATCTTTTTTCAGGGCAACGATGAGCATCTTCAATCCTTCAGGATAAGAAGAGACATTCGGATCAACTTGATAGTTGGTGCTTTGGATTTTCATCAGGGATTGAGAAAGAACTTCATCAGTGTTGGTTGAGTGGCCGCCATTGTTAGGGTTTGAAAGAGATGAAGTTGAGCAAGTTTGAATCTTTTGAGGTTTGTGAGAGTTCTGTTCGCATAACTGTATATAGTGATCTCGATCCCCCTTTTATAGTTTACCCAAATTGATTTCAAATTAAAGCTGGATGCATTTAATGTTATCCGATGTGGCACCTTGAAAATCGGATCATGGCTGCAAAAGATAACCATGCTTCAAAAAGTAATTGCCACATCTCCTTGAAAACTGGATAGAATACCAACCATCTTGAGTATACAGCCTGTCAAGTTTCCCGTTATAGAATTTGAAGCGTTAAAACCCTTTGCATGGAGGCAAGGCTCTTTCACTTTTGGGATGTAAAGTGAAGTCATATGACAGATTTGCGAAATCATCAGCCTAAGTTGGTTTTACTCAGAACCTCAAGGATTTTGTGTGTGCATTGTGTCAATAGAATAAGATGAGAAACAAAAAATTTTGGCATTCTGTGATGTCAAAAATTCAATTTGACATGAAGGCAGTTAAACCCCAGGAAAAGGTTGCTTCGTTAATCATCAAGAGAGATAATCAACAGCTTGTGTAATTTCCCGTGAATTACAATCGAATACTTTTTGATAAGTATCGAAGGGCTTCTTTTAAAAGATATTTTGGGTTGGTTTCAAATTTCATTACATAACAGCCTTAACATAAGGTGAGAAATTGTAAATGAAATTACTTGTATGACCAGTGTAGTCAGTGACAAGTTGGCTTTTGAAAATATTTATCATGACTAGGATTTGCAAATAAAACTCACACAGAAATCATATTCATAAAAAAATTGTACTGGATCTTGTTGGGTAACAAACATCGTGGTTTGCGAATGTTTGATCAAGACCACAAATGCAAATTGAATATGATTTGGAGTTTCGAAATTTTGGTACTGAAACAAAAGTTTCATTAGAATCTGGAACTATGTTCCCCGTCAATTCCTTAAGGTTTATGATGTTTGGGTTTCACTTCCACCACGGTCTCATGATGTTAGATCATAAACACAGACTTGTGATTTGTCTAGGTTTTGATTGGTTTTGATCAAAGACCTCAAGTACAAATCTCTTTGAAAATTTAGATTGAAAGAATTGTTTGGTGTGACAACTGCCAATTCAGGTAATTCTCGAACTCATGCATATTTATAAAAACCGTTCATGCACAACATGCCATGACCTAGTAGTATAAATTAGGTCAAAAATCTTGCATAAACTAGGATCCAACTAAGGTCTAGGACTAATATACTTGATACTTACAATTCTAGTAAGTTGCTTAGCTACAATAGGAAATGCCAATACTATAATTAGAATAAAGCTTCAAGCTTTGTTATAATTGAAATAGGGTATCAAACCCTAAAAATAAATTAAAACATTCTAATTATACTTCAACACATTGTTGAATATCAAACAATATTCCAAAAACCCTAAAGAGCCAAAAATCCAAAGTTATAAATTATAAAGCTTAAAAACCTTATAAAATTTGGCTATAAACATCCTAATATCAAATTGTTATTAATCAAATTATGAATTATAGTCAATGAAATAGAAATTAAATTACCAAGTATTAATCATAATTTATTTGTTGAAAACAAGATTTTTAAATAAATCCAAATTTGCTTAATAAGCACTTTTATAAAAATTAATGTCTTTATATAAATAATGGAGTTAAATTTTATAAAATTTGAATTAGGAGAGAGGAGGCCTAACCCACTCAAGAGCCGGCCATCCCCTCTCCCCATGCACTCTCTCTTCCCCAAAACTCAATGATTAAATTTATTCCCTCACTCCACCTCTTCTTTCTCCACTCTCTTACACTTCACTCTTCACACACTTCACTCTCTTCTTCCCTCTCTCTAAACCCAAGAAAATCCTCTCATTCCTCTGCAAAATTTCGAGATTGTGAAGCCATTGAAGTGTTCTTACTTCCCTCAAGATCATAACAAAGGTAAACAACATCATCTTCTTCCATAGTTACATGATTTTACTTCTTTTCTTTCTTAGTTTTCTCTTCTTTTCGGATTCTATGCCATTCCATGGCTAGAAATCTGTATATTTTCCCTTGTGGTTTGTAGATTCTCACCATAACACAATGCATGTGTTAGAGATGGTGAAAATCCGGGATCAAACCCATGCAAGGAGTGAAAAAGATGCACATATGATCATGTGACATCAAAACCTAATATTTCATGTTCTTCTCCATTTCTTTTGTGTTCATGCATGACCAAAAGCATTTAAACCATTTCTAGTACATCTTGGATGCTCATTCATTCCATGCATGTGTTAGAAATCAGACCTTAACAAAGGCATGCATGATGTTCTTGTTGAAATACCCTAATAATGCACACAAACAAACATGCAATCTGCCAGATTACTTTGTACGAATTTGAACGGCCATAACTCAGTCATTTCTTAACCAAATCATGATATTCTTTTTGTATTGGTTAGTTCCACAAGTTAAATTTCAAACCCAACTGGTCTCACTGTAAAATATTATATACACGATTTTTGGCAATTTTTACAAAATGGTTGCGCATACAGCTCTTTTTCTGTGATCACTATTTTTGTCTTGCATAATCAATGGCCTTAAACCCAACCATAAATATGAGGAAAAATACCTTAGAAACTTAACATATCAAGTGAATGATGGTTGAAATTTCGTGGCTTAAAACCTCACTGAATGGGCTACACAAATTCATGAACTTCAGCCACATCTACACTTCATGCATTATTGCATGCAACTTTTCTTAAATTGTTTGGAATCATTACCCTCATTTCTCTTCTGAATACATTTTTTTACATTTTTCCTTTTGAAAGCCCTTGCATGCATGAGATAATCTGGAAAATTTCAAGAGCTTTTGTTATTTCTTTGATTTATTAGAGTTATTGCTAAAACCGAGGGCATAAATCATATAAAATACTTCCAGAGGTCAATAAATCCAAAATACATTCGTGGATGATCCTTATGGGGAATAATCACCCCTCACCAAATTTCAGCAATTTTTGTTACTATTTAATACGATTTCTAATTTTCTTTTGTTTAGGACATGATAAATTACAAAACCACTTTGAGGATGTGAAAATTGTATCTAACAATTTTCGCATACCTTACCTGTGATGGGTGACTCCAGAAAATAATTCAAGATTTTTCATCATGTGTTACTATTTTTCCCAATTTTTGGTAATTATAATGGTCTAAAAATGGGAAAAATAGTTATGATTATCCAAAATTCATGACAATTTACCAGGATATCATATTATACAGTAGGAGTTTACATAAACATTTTGAGGATTTTTCTCTACTGTAAACTATTTTTCTCTTATTTTCCAAAGCTAATTGCACTAAAATGCACTTAAATACACATAAATACCCAAAACCAGTTTATATATTATGAAAACCAGTTTTGATATCTTTCCCAGGTTATTTATACTGTAAATGGTGTTACAAAAATTTATGGTGATTTATTTTAACTGTTTAATATTATTTCTTTAATTAATGACTATTTACAGGAATAAAACAAGTAAATATAGAAATAACCACTGAAAAATATCTTTTATATTTTTCCTAGCCTAGTTATGTATAATAACAGTTAAATAAAAATTTTGAGAATTTTTTTCCCTCGAATGCTATTTTTCGTGAATTTATGTTGTTATAGAGACATAAAAATTTGGAAAATTAATATTCCAAAGTTGTAATTAATCACACGACTTGTAAAATTTCAATATTTCAGAGAAACTGTAACCAATTGATATAAAATCCAATACTAAAACATAAATTGGCATTTCCCAATATGTAAAGTTTAGTATATTAGCATTAGATATCGACATGGAAACTCACTAGTGTGTGTTTGATGTCGTAGGATCCCGGTAGTAAGACGTTGGTGCATCCCGAAATACCGCTTGTGCCTACACGAAACATCGTGAGTATTCACGCACTCCCCTATTTTCAGTTTTTATGTTTTGGGGTGGAAAAGCATGTCCAGAAAAACTATAATTTGCATGTTGTATTTAAATTGATTATTATCAAACATGATTGCTATTGTATTGCTATGTTTCTTTATGTATGTCTATGCAACACGGAACATGAGAACTTATCGTACTATGGCCCTTCCCTTATCTCTAACCATTAACTCTTTGAGCCAATGGTCATTATGGATAGCGCTATTAGGAATTGACAACTCCTCACTCGCCCTATTGTTGGAGTGCATGATACCATATTCATCTATGGAACGATAAGCATAGATCTCGATAGGGCTTCAGTCATAGGTTTGGTTGAGACTCATTGTTTGCTCATATACATACAAACCCGTTTCTCGTTATAGCAATAAACTTGTATTCATTAATAGCAATCAACTTTGTTTATCATGAAAGCAATGTACTTGTATTTACGAAAAGCCTTATTTCAAGCTCGATTTTATAAACTTGTGAACTCACCAACTTTTTTCATAGTTGACGCTCGTTTTACATGCTTTTTCAGGAAATAATTAGTAAGTGGATGTAAAGATTCATCATCATAGAGCATGCTGCATCGTGTTTAAGCTATTATGAAGTTATATTTTGAATAATGTTGTTTTGGAAAAACTTGTACTTTGTTTCTTTTAAGCTATGGGTTGTAAACTTTTAAATACTGCTATGGTGATGTATCTTTATCTTTTGCAATGAAACCGTTATCGCTGTCATATCTTGCGTTTCCGCTTTAGCGGGGTGTGACCTTTGGTATAAAAAGATTGGTTAAGAATCGCAGTGTACCTCTGTTATAATGGACAAAACAGAAAACTCTTAACATTAATGAAAAGAGTAAGGTAGCTCAGTTGACTAATGTGAATTTAAGCCTAATTGGGAAAAACCATTCGTATGAAAGATTCATTAAGGCTTTCAGTTTTCACACATCGAGTCTTGTTGAGGCTTTTGGTCTACATGCAGCAACATGCTTCTAGGGACATCCTAACTAGTTTTTTAAAAAAATTAATACCTCCCCGTAGAAACATATAAGCATGACCTCTTCGCATTAAGCCCTGTACTAAACTCACAGCACACAATGTTTAAAGATCAAAGAAAACAAAAATATTTTTGAGATTTTTGAATTTTTTTAAAATTAACAACATAACAAAATAAAATCTTTTTGGATTTTTAATTTTTCAAAAACAAAAATGAATAAACATAAAAGCTTTTTAAATTTTTTTTTTGATTTTTCAAAAATTAAAAACTACAAAATGAATCGCAAACCTAACCTTAGTTGTTATGATCGCAAATGCGAAGAGATGTGGATGCGAAGCCTCTGGATGAACAGTAACATCTGAACAAGTTTGACTCATAACTGATGATCGAAACTTTCATGCTTGAGTTTTTGGAATTGAATTCGCATCAATCATCCCCTAACCGTAAACTCACTAAAGGTGAGTTTTAGGAGAGTAAACTCCATGGTGAGGTCCTATACTCTCTCCTTGCCACCCATTAGCCTTCTAGCACTCAACCATAAGACCCTTAATCACATTAGGAAGTCTATATGTGTATAATTAAGGTCTTAATCACTAATTACTTGTAAACATATGTCTTCATATGTTACTAGGGTCATAAAGGGTGTACAAGTCTCTACTTGACACCAAACGCTCACCCGACACTTCCACCCGATCTATTCATTGCAGGTGAGTTCATACCCCTTAATGAACCTTTTTAAATGTTTTTACATGTTTTAGGGGGGGATACAAGTATAAATTCTACAAGTTTTATTATTAAATCATATGTGACTCACAAATTATCATCAAAAAGGGATTTTCTACACTTTTAGCTGCTTCCCAATAAAACTGTTTTAGTTGATTATCAAATGCATTTTAAGATTAAATTGTTATTAAACTGTTTTTGTAAAACTGTGTTTTAATTACTTTTCTTTTTGAAATATATCTACACTAATATATTTATGTAAGTAAGATTTGAAGGACTTAGGACCGATAGCTCACCTTATTTCCTGTTCTTGTTTGATGTGGTCCTAGCGTATCTGTTATCCGTCCGACTGTCGTTGATTTCTTAGTTATATATCATATATATTAGTTTTAGATATGAAAGTCTTCATCCCATACAATACCTTTGTTATTCAAAGGCCAAAAATCATACACTCTGGTTAGCTATAATAGGTATAACTAAGACTACTACTCGTTACCTCTACTACTGCTATACTCACTATAACGGCTATTACGACAAGTTAATACACGTATAAGGAAAACACTCTAAGAAAACTATACAAAATACTATCGTACTATAATACCGAAGAATACACGAATCCAGAGTATAACTCACTACCCCTCTATAAGAGACTCTACTGCACTTACACCATGTGACCAGGGCTTTCTGGTTGGAAGGCAACACTATATGTATAGATCTATACGGGACAGACACTATTACATCCCGACTGCTAGCTACAGTCCGAGCCGACTAGGCTCAGGGGTGGCTCTACATCACTACACTACGCATGACCAGGAAGGTCATCGGGTTCTGTATTACTACTTCAGTCTAGTCACCTGAGGGGTTACCCCCTTTATCCAACATAATACACTAAGACTTAAGTCTAAGCTAACATCCCGAAGTAAGTAAATATCTATTACTAGTGGAAGTTTGCACCACTACTACTGTTAAAAGGCATCACTTCTCTTCACCTATGTTACTCACACAAGATTTATTATTGTACTTTTACAACTGAAGGTTTTAAATGAAAATACTTACACACAACTCAAAGAATTTAACTTACAAAGTACTTTTCTGGAAAATATAGGATTTTCTAGGGATTTCTATTACTTATAGACATAAATTTCATTTTTTATTCTATAAGTTTGGAAACACTTTTATACAACAAAGACACTAACTCTTATGAACTCACCAGCTTTATGCTGATACTCGTTTTCAAAATAACTTGTATCCTCAAGTCAAAGATAGACAGGTACAGGTGCGGCTTTTGGAGAAGACGGAGCACATACAAAACCCATCTTTTACTTTGTTATACTTTTGGTGTCTATGAAACTTTACAGAACACGTTTGTAATTAAATTTACTATATATATGCAATGCTTGTTGTCGCTTGCTTTTACTATTATGCAATTGTTATGATACTGTACATGACGTCCTCCACCCCGGAACGTATTCCGCCGTTATCGGTTTTGGGGTGTGACAGATTGGTATCAGAGCATTGTGGTGGTTGTCGAGGCCAACACAAATAATAACCCTAAATATTACACACTAAAATAGTGTATAGTGGTAAAGGGATCGAATCCACGGAGATTGGTTCAATTTATAACTCTATGAAAAATCTCTTTGTAAAAATACTTGAAAATGACAATAAAAATAAAATGGGGGGTTTTGGTGTTTTGAAATACTTGAAACAACTAGAATTAACAATGATTTAAATAGACAAATGCAACAAAAATAAGAGTTTGATGTAAAATCAATAAGGGAGAGATGGTTGACTTAAAGTTTCCTCACTTTGACTTTTGATGAACATATCATTAGAATCCAATGGTGCAATACTTTGATTTAAATCCTTAATTTGGCTATAGTAATCCAAGGAGCTTGAGATTACCTAGACTTTTCTTAATTGTTGAAATGGCTAGAGAAGCTCATAACAATTTCCTTAGTCAAAGTCACTAATTCCAAATAGCATGTAATTAGTGAAAGTCAACTAGCATTAAGAACCAAAAAGTCACCAAATCCAAGAGGGGTCAAATGCTTTCACCACCATGTTGGAGGAAATGTTTTTATGATTGTGTGAAGCAAAAACAACACAAAAATCATTTGTTGCTTGCTAATTTGAGGATCCTTTACTTAATCAAGAAATTAGCCAACTAATCACCACAAACACATTTAAACTCATGAACTAAAACATACAAGTAGTGATAAGATGTTAAAACACAAAACATTCCCATAAAGATTTAAGAACATGTTCATGGATTCTTCAACATTCAACAAAAGTTCAAAGGATTAACCAAAAGTCAACCAAGATTAGTTTAGCCAAGCATGGCTAAACCCAAAGAAACAAAGTTAGAGAAAATTGTACCAAACATTAAGCAAGAATCAAGAGGTAAAAATATGATGTTCTTCAAGTGTTCTTGGCCTTCAAAAGTCTTCAAAACTCCAGAGAGAATCTCCAAAAATCGGATGTCCAAGAGTGTGCAAAAGATGGGCACCAACCTTCCTCAAATAGCTCAAAAGAAGGATTCCCGAAATTGCCCCTGCAGGGCCTTGCGCGACCCGCGTGCTGCTGCGCGGGTGGGTTGCGCGGGTGGTACCTGACATGGGCTCCTTTGAGATTTTGGGCCTCTAAAGCATATCCCACTAGCCCAGATCGAATCCAATCACCTCCTAGCTCATTTTCTTCAAGTTTTTCTTCATTTAAAGCCCAATTTGACCTCTCTAAATCCTCCAATGCTCGTGAACTCGTCCGATTAATAATTTTCATACGCTTGAATGTTCCCCTGCATCTTTCAAATTTAAAGCTCAATTCTTCCAAGCCTTCAAGCAATTGACAAGTCCACCCCATGAATCACCTTCATAGCCATCAAGCATGAAACCTCCAATTCCCTTCAAGCCCAATCGCCTCGCAAAAGTGCCGCCCCGCTAGTTTCCAAGAAAATCTGCAATAATGCTCAAGAAACTAGAAAGTACCCCGAAATGGTCATAAAAATAACAAAAGGGAAAATATGCATGAAAGCTAACTAAAATGCGAATGAAATGTACTAAAATAAACTATAAAAATAAGTAAATAAAATGAAGCTATCAAATCACCCCAAGCTTAAACCTTACTTGTCCTCAAGTAAGACAAAACTAAATGAACTTGGGATGAACTACCCTAGAAATAAAAAGAATGGATAGAACCATGGAACCTGTTCGACGTTAGTCAACATGGTCAGAATTGATTTCGCTGCTATCTCACAACTTTTTCATCCGATGACAATGGTACCATAAACCACAGCCAGGATAACTCCTTTAGGTGAGTAAGGAGGGATGAGCAGTCGCAGCCTCAATGGAACATGCATACAATGAAGAATATCTGTAGTAGGGAGAAAGCAGCTGGATGGGCTCGGGTGGAGCTCTTCTTTAAGTGTACACTCTGATCTCACGTTTACCGGTTTCTCTCATGTGTAACTTGGTTTAATCGCTCAGGTACCGTTGTAGGAATCGGTTCACTTGGTGTTGGCCCAAACCTCCCGTAGTATCCGACTCGACAGTCTCCCTAACATCACCAATTTGCGAAAAACAACTCGATCTATATACAATAAAACATTCCTAAATAAATGAATATCAAACGTCGGGTGACCAAAATGTTGGAAGATTTAGTTCACTAATTGAACCGGCCACCCTTCTCAGATTTCTGCAGCTGGGAATTTGCCTGCCCCCTTTTTTTGTTTTTTTTTTTTTTTTTTTTTTTTTTTTTTTTTTTTTTTTAAGATAATGTAATAACAACCCTTTGACTCAAAATTTGGTTCCTAAAGTGTGTAAGTGGAACCGAAAGGGTAGTAATATAATCCGAATGGTCTAAGCGAGAAAATGACCATGTGTGGAGCATAAATATATAATGCAAGCTCCTCTTCAAATTTGTGAAATTTTTTTTTTCTTTTTTTTTTTTTTTTTTTTTTTTTTTTTTTTTTTAAGAACAAATAAAGAAAATGTCCACATGCGGACTAAAAGACTTCTCTAAAATCCTAAGAAAATCGCAAAAAGATATGGTGATGCAAAGAGACCGGATATGGATTCTACTCGGGGACAAGCACTAGTGCCTCATCCTAACGGTTCAAACGTGATCAAGTGTGATCCTCTCGGCGGTAGTGACCGCAAGGCTAAGACATCCATTGCTATAGTATATCCTACAGTCATTAGTATTGTATGCATAATTCTTCATGAAAACTACCTGTCCATGATCACTTACCCCTTTAAGCTACCAGCATCTGATCCCAAGTATGAAATCCCAAACTGCAGCTAGTGGTCCCGGTTCGATGGGTGAGATAGCAGCAAGATCCTGGACCAATAATGATACAATAACTATGAACCTGTTCCATGGCATCCAAGAGAGGTGGGAATAAACAGACAACAAAAATGCATGAATGCTAATGTCTTAAGCTAAATGTTATGATCTTTTTTAAAATTTAATAAAATAAAAAAAAAATGAATGCAAATTAACTTAAACTAATATGTTATGCAACCTAACTAAAAATGCATGAAAAAGAGTAAGAAAAAAAGGAAATGCCCCACCCCAAGCTTAAGAACAAGCATTGTCCTCAATGCTTAAGGAAAGGGCAGAAAGGACCTAGATCGGGGGGTCGGGCGGCGGGAAATGCCCATGGCGATGGTGGTAGTCCCACATATCCTGGAGCTGGCGGGAAGTGTGAGAGGAGGACTGCTCCAATCGATCAACACGGCTTGCCACATCTAGAATGGCTCTCGAATTCTCTTGCGTTTGGGCGTCGATACGCTGCACCGTGGAGAACATTGTGGCAAATTGGTCAAAGAACGTGGGAGGGAAATATGGTGGGACTTCATGTCCCTCCTGCTGATGCGGCTGGTCAAAATGATGTGGAGGGGCCTGGAATTGATTATGCTGAAACATCGGCTGCTGCATCGAAGGCTGGTCAAAATGGTCCTCAGCTTCGGGCATCTCATCGTCCTCTTCTTCATCTTCTTCCTCTTGTTCATCTGCATCGTCACCCTCATCATCACCGAATTCTGGGAATACACCTGCTTGGGTCAACTGATCTGGAGGAAGCCAAGTGTCGGGGTCGTCTGTATCGAATGAAGAACCGATCCAACTTGGCAGGATGTAAACCGGGGCTTTGTCAGAGTCTAACCAATTGTACGTGCGTGTTCCCCGATCGAGCAACATCTCCATCCGGATGAGAGTATCACAATCTAGCAGGAAGTTCGGTGGGGTGTCGACAGGTATGTACTCGGGGGCCGGGAAGTCTAGGCCGACGGCTCGACCTATGATCGTGATGAGTCCCCCGATGAAAATTTCCCCTGAGGAACGTTGGCGTATGGAGTCACATTTGTCTAAAAAGAAGCCTGAAAAACTGAGGGAGAGTGCATGCCTCATGCTTCGGAGGAAAAATAGCTCACATCTGTTGATTTGACCGGGCTCGAGACGCCCGAAGATACTCGTCGTAAGGACTCGGTGAGCAATTCGCCAACAGGGGTGAACGATGTGCTTGGCTCGCTGTCGGCTTGGGTTGAAGGTTGGGAGACTGGAAATTTGCATCCAGAAGTTTGCATCAGGGCAACGCAGAAAATCTTGGTACTCTTGACTTTGGGGGCTGATGCGGAACGGATCGTCTATACCCATGATAGAATCAAGCTCTGCGTATGTGAGTCTATGATGCTCCCCTTTCAACTGGAATGTGAGGACTTCCGTGTCATCATCTCGTGCATATGTGCTAAGAAATTCCATTGTGGGTTCCTCGTAAGTTCTGTCACAAAGTCGAAGAAAACCACGCCAACCGAGTTTTATGAACAAATGGTATACACCATCATGCACCCCAAGCTTTTTCATGGACTTTTTATGGTAGAATTTTGTCGGCCGGATTGCGCGACCCCGAAGATTGGAGCGATAGGTTTTGATCTCAGCATTTGTAAGGGAAGGATCGCTTCCCTCTTCTCCTCTTTTTTTTCGTTTACCGGCTGCTTTGCGTGATGGACCGGCGGTATCTTTTTGCGGGTTAGGATCGATCGATGATCCATGGGTGCGTGTCCGAGCCGTGGTTTTGCCCATTTTCGAAACCTACAATATCAAAAACAACTTCACCAACGTAACCCCTCACCTCACCACTCTCAAATGAATGCAACTATCTTTAGACTGAACACAAAAAAAAAAAATCCAAGAAATAATGACACCCAACTTTTGACAATGTAAGATTGTTTCAACAACAACACTCGGTTAATTTGATAATCCCAACAAAAATTCGGCAGCAATACGAGACAAAATGAAGAAATCCCAACCAAAGTTTAAACAATTTTTGAACAAATTTCCAAACAAATTAACCAATCTCAACCTTTCTCAAATCAATGTTTCCAAATAAACCGGGCAACAACTAACGATGTTAGGCAATTTCCAAAGCATAATTGAATGCAATTACTGAATTGAAACAATGCAAGGTAATAAAAACCAAGGAAAGAGAATACCCGTTTAATCCCAAAATTGAACTTGAACCCGGAATCCGCTACCGTGCACCCCAAGCTTTGGTTATTCGTGGGTGCCTAAATGCAAGACTTGTTCATTGAACGAATATTTTCAACTTGATTTGTATGAAAAATCCGGCGGCGGCTCGTGGTGGCTCAAAAATTATGGAAAATTTTTTTGTGAGATTTTGAGGTTTTGTTTGGTTAGATGTAAAGATCCCCGAAAAAGAAACACTTTGGTGGTGTCGGAATTGCGAGAGGTGGTAGGAGTTGGCCGGAAAATGGCCGGAAAGCGGCGAGTTGGGTGGTGGTGGCGCCCCTAAACCCGGCGATGGATCGGAGTAAACTTCAGGTGGGGTTTGTAGAGCACGGAAAATGGTGAAGAATGGTGGTGGTCTCGTCGAATTCCGACCGGTGGAACTCCGGGAAATCAAATTTTTGTGAAAAGTGGGTGTATGTGTTCTTGAGAGGGTTTGAGAGAGAATGAGAGGGTTTTGAGAGAATGAAATGAAGAAGGAGAGTTGCTGGAGGTTTCAATCCATATTCAAGTGTGGTCAACACCCGGTCAATGTTGGTCAACTCATTAAACCACCTGGTTAACGAAAGTCAAAGCTGGTCAACAAAATAGGGGATAGTCGACAAAGCATCACGCGGGTCGCGCAGAGGGGGCGCGCGGGTCGCGCAGAGGTTGCAGATTGGATCTGATCGTTGTCGCATGATGGAGACCGGCCGCGCACACCAGCCGCGCACCCGTGCGCGGGTCGCGCGGGTCATGCAGAGTTCTGGTCCCGGTTTGCAATTTTTTTTTTTTCGTTTTCTTCACCAGTTCTTGATTCGGAAGGCCCCAAACACCTAGAAACTCTTGGCTTCTTCAAAAATGACTTCAAAAATTGCATCAAAACATTTTCAAAACTTCTTTATTCGAACGTAGAAATATGAAAGCATAAAGCTTTCCAAAAATGCCCCTCTTTAACGTCTTAGGCGAGACGTCCTTCTAGCTTGGTTCAACACACCGGGACATCCAAGTGGATGATTTCAATAACACTTGCATTAAAACCTTCATAGAATGGCTTTAATCGGTGCCCATTGACTTTGAAAATTTGTCCCGTTTCTTCACTTTGGATTTCCACCGCTCCATGGTCAAAAGTCTTTATTACAACAAATGGGCCAATCCACCTTGATCTTAATTTGCCCGGGAATAACTTCAACCGTGAATGGTAAAGTAAGACCCTATGTCCCGGTTCAAAATTCTTCCGGTTGATGGACTTGTCGTGGAAAAGCTTCGTTTTCTCCTTATAAATCCTTGCGTTTTCATAGGATTCGTTTCTCAATTCTTCTAGCTCTTGGAGTTGAAGTTTCCTATGCCTTCCCGCCTCGTCTGCGTCGAAGTTGCATTTCTTGACCGCCCAAAATGCTCGGTGCTCTAACTCGACGGGAAGATGACAAGATTTTCCAAAAACCAATCTGAAGGGCGAAATTCCAATCGGGGTCTTATAAGCGGTCCGATACGCCCATAAGGCATCGTCAAGTCTCAAACTCCAATCCTTCCTTGTCGGGTTCACCGTTTTTTCTAGAATAGACTTCACTTCACGATTCGAGACCTCCGCTTGACCATTCGTTTGAGGGTGATAGGCAGTAGAGACACGATGAGTCACGTGATACTTCTTTAATAGAGCCTCCATCATTTTGTTGCAAAAGTGCGTCCCTCTATCACTAATCAAAGCCCTAGGCACACCAAATCTCGCAAAAACATTAGACTTTAAAAACTCGATAACCGTTTTGGCATCGTCCGATCTTGTGGCTTTGGCTTCAACCCATTTAGAAACATAGTCAACCGCGAGTAAAATATAAGCGTTGCCAAATGAGACGGGAAATGGGCCCATGAAATCAATCCCCCATACGTCAAAAATTTCACAAACAAGGATTGGGTTTTGGGGCATTTGGTTCTTTTGCGAAATGTTTCCCGTCCTTTGGCACCGCTCACAACTTTTGCAAAACATATAACAATCGCGTGACATGGTTGGCCAAAATAATCCACACTCAAGGACCTTTCTCAAAGTCCGGCTAGGTCCGAAGTGTCCCCCACAAGCAAATTCATGACAAAATTGCAAAATGGATTGGTGCTCTTGTTGGGGTACACATCGCCTAATGATTTGATCGGGACAATGTTTCCACAAATAAGGTTCATCCCACACATAGTATTTTGCATCACTTTTCAACTTGTCTTTTTGAGCACGTGTGAATGTGTCGGGATACCTTTTTGTGACTAAAAAGTTAACGATATCGGCATACCAAGGAATAGATTGAGTAAGGGAAAAGAGATGCTCATCCGGAAACTCGTCCCGCAATGGGAGAGGAGTTTCATTTGAAATGATCCGGCTTAGATGATCGGCAACGAGGTTCTCGCATCCACTCTTGTCTCGGATTTCCAAGTCAAATTCTTGTAACAGTAGGATCCACCGGATGAGTCTCGACTTTGCATCTTTCTTCGTCATCAAGTACTTAAGTGCTGCGTGATCCGAATACACTATGACCTTGGTACCAAGTAGGTATTGTCTAAATTTCTCCAAGGCGAACACTATGGCCAATAGCTCCTTCTCCGTGGTAGAGTAGTTGCTTTGAGCATTGTCTAGTGTCCTTGATGCATAATAGATCACGTGGGAGGCCCTCCCATTCTTTTGACCCAAAACGGCGCCTATCGCATAGTTGCTTGCATCACACATGATCTCAAAGGGGAGATCCCAATTTGGTGCTTGCATGATGGGAGCGGATGTAAGCAACTCTTTGAGCTTGTCAAAAGCTTCTTTGCACGCCTCATTGAACTCGAAATCGACCTCCTTTTGCAAGAGTTGGCACATTGGTCTTGTTATCTTTGAAAAATCCTTGATGAACCTTCGGTAGAAACCTGCATGGCCCAAAAAAGAACGAACTTCCCGAACACAAGTCGGATAAGGTAAGCTTTGAATAACATCAATTTTTGCCTTATCTACCTCAATTCCTTTTTTAGACACAATGTGACCCAAAATGAGACCTTGACTCACCATGAAATGACATTTCTCAAAATTCAAAACCAAGTTTGTTTCGATGCATCTTTTTAAAATTTTTGTGAGGTTAGTCAAACATTCTTGAAAGGAGTTGCCATATACCGTGAAATCATCCATAAAAACCTCAATTATGTTTTCAACATATTCCGAAAAGATACTAACCATACAACGTTGGAAAGTGGCCGGGGCGTTACACAATCCAAATGGCATTCTCCGGTAGGCAAAAGTACCAAATGGACATGTAAATGTCGTCTTTTCTTGGTCTTCCGGTGCCACCGGGATTTGGTGAAAACCGGAATACCCGTCGAGACAACAATAATGAGATTTCCCGGCCAACCTTTCTAACATTTGGTCAATGAAAGGCAATGGGAAATGATCTTTTCTTGTGCTTGCATTGAGTTTGCGGTAGTCAATACATACTCTCCACCCGGTTTGCACACGAGTGGGGACCATCATACCTTTGTTGTTCTCGACCACCGTGATTCCCGTCTTCTTTGGAACGACTTGCACCGGGCTCACCCACTTGCTATCCGAGATTGGATAGATCATCCCCGCATCAAGAAGCTTTAATATCTCTTTCTTCACAACTTCCATCATTGGCGGATTTAACCTTCTTTGCGCGTCTCTACTTGGCTTACATTCATCCTCCATTAAGATCTTGTGCATACAAGTGGAGGGGCTCAAACCCTTGATATCCGCAATCGTCCAACCCATGGCTTCTTTATGCTCTTTCAACACCTTGAGGAGTTGCTCTTCTTCGAATTCGGTTAAATGAGTTGAAATGATAACCGGAAGAGTTTCATTCTTTCCCAAGTAAGCATACTTCAAATGTTGAGGTAAGACCTTCAATTCCAATTCGGGTGGTTGAACAAGGGATGGCGGCAATTTTGTGTGAGTTGGGGGCAATTCAATTTGCTTGACATCTAATCTTGTGAATTTTTTCATCTCCATTTTACTTACCAACTTCTCAACTTCCGGATCCAAAGAATAAAGCTTTAATTGTTCGGCTAGCTTCCCACAATCGAATCCTTTGCTCAAGATCATTTCCAACATATCACCGTTAGACAACTCAAACAATTCTTGAGTAATTGGCTCAACAACATCAACAAAGTACAAAGATGATACGTCACTAGGATATCTCATGGCATCATAAATATTAAAACTTATTGTTTCACCATCAAACTCCATTGTCAAACTTCCCGCATACACATCGATCTTTGTCCTAGCCGTCTTCAAAAACGGTCTCCCAAGCAAGATTAGAGCCGATTTGGAGGACACTTGCTCATCTAGATCAATCACATAGAAATCCGCCGGGAAGACTAATTGGTTCACTTGCACTAGGACATCTTCTAAAACACCTCTAGGAAAGACACTCGATTTATCCGCAAGAGAGATTATGACACCGGTTTCACTTAAGGGTCCGACATTTAATGATTCATATACCGAATAGGGCATGACATTAATAGAAGCACCAAGATCAAGCATAGCACTACTAAAAGTGACATCCCCAATCTTGCAAGGAACCGTGAACATTCCGGGGTCTTTGCATTTGGGTGGAAGTTTCCTTTGTAAAACCGCGGATGCGTTTTCATTCATCAAAATTTTCTCATTTCCCTTCAACTTCCTCTTGTTGGTACAAAGTTCTTTCAAGAACTTTGCATATCTCGGGATTTGCTTGATTGCGTCAAGTAGAGGGATGTTTACTTCCACCTTTCGGAAGGTGTCCAAAATCTCTTTCTCCTCCATATTCTTCTTTGAAGTTGAAAGTCGGGAGGGGAACGGTGGTTGAGTGACTATTGGTGTTACTAGAGGGGCAGCCTTCCTTGGAACTCCGGCTTGTGCATCATTCTTGATTATAGGTACTTCAACGGGAATAACTTCTATCTCTTCCTCTTCTTCCCTTGGCTTCTTCTTTGAACTACTTTCTCCGGTTTGCTTGCCACTTCTCAAGGTCACCACATTGACATTTGGGTTCTTTTCGGTTTGAGAAGGGAGTTTACCACGGGATTCCAACTTGCTTATGGATGTAACTATATCTCCCATTTGTGCTTCAAGGTTGGAGATACTAGTCCTTGTCTCTTTTTGGAATTGTTGGGTACTAGTGGCTAGAGATTTGACAATGTCTTCAAGAGACATTCCGGAGCTACTTGGTTGGGATTGAGGAGGTTGTTGATGATGATGTGGAGGGTGCGGTTTGGGTTGATAGTGTGGTTGTTGATGTTGGTAATGAGGTTGTGGTGGTGGATAGGATGGTCTAACCAATGCATTTTGAGGCAATGATCTTGGGTTGTAGCTCATGTTGGGATTTGGCTTCCAACTTGAATTATATGCATTTTGGTAACCGGATGGTTTGTTGTGGTAGTTTTGGAACTCTCCCGTGGCATTCACATGCTCCGCATCTTCTTGAAGGATGGGACACATATCCGTAGGATGTCCCATTGTTGCACATATTCCACAAACCATCACTTGTGGAGTTTGTCCCATGGCTAGCTTTTGGACAACGGAGGTTAGATCTTTGATTTGAGACTCGAGATTTGATGTTCCCACTTCATTGACTTTGTGTTGTGTGTCTCTTTTCATATCTTGGCGAGGGCCAAAATGTTGTGAATTCGCGGCTATGGTGTTGAAAAGTTGTCTTGTTTGTTGTGGGGTTTTACTAAAGACATCTCCACCACTTGAGGCATCAACTAGTCTTCTCTCCATTGGCAACAATCCCTCGTAGAAGTGTTGAATGAGGAGTTGTTCCGGAATTTGGTGTTGTGGGCAACTATAGCACAAGTTGTTGAACCTCTCCCAATAATCATGGAAAGTCTCATTTTGACCTTGGCGGATTCCACAAATCTCATTTCGAAGACTTGAGACTCTTGAGGCGGGATAGAACTTATCGAGGAAAGCTCTTGCCATGTCGGTCCATGAGTTGATCGACCCCGGTGGAAGATAGAATAACCAATCTTTTGCTCTATCGGCCAATGAAAAGGGGAATGCCCTTAGCTTGATTTGGTCATCGGTTGACCCTTGTGGCTTCATTCTAGTGCAAATAATGTGGAACATCTTCAAGTGCTTATGAGGGTCTTCGTTCTCCAATCCATGAAAAGTTGGTAGGTGGTGGACTAAACTTGACTTCAATTCCGAACCTCCTTCCAAAACCGGGTAATTGATACCGCCTCCATCATTTGCCTCAAGGTTCTCTCGGGAACTTCTCCTCCGTCCGCCATTACAATTGGTTCAATAATAGGTGGATTTTGTTGTAGGGGTGGTGTTTCGGGAATTTCTTGGCGAGGGTCGGGACTAGAATCGGGTTCTATATCACTTAATGAAGCGGTTTCAACCTCCGGGTCCCCGTGGGGGTTAGAAGTTTGACCACGTTCAACTCGTTTTTCCTTAGCCAAACGCCTTGCTTCTTTTTCGATTTCGGGGTTGTAAATCAAGTCACCTATACGCTGAGATCTGGGCATAGAGAAACAAATTGATTAAAAATAAACCAATCCCCGGCAACGGCGCCAAAAATTTGGTGGTTGTCGAGGCCAACACAAATAATAACCCTAAATATTACACACTAAAATAGTGTATAGTGGTAAAGGGATCGAATCCACGGAGATTGGTTCAATTTATAACTCTATGAAAAATCTCTTTGTAAAAATACTTGAAAATGACAATAAAAATAAAATGGGGGGTTTTGGTGTTTTGAAATACTTGAAACAACTAGAATTAACAATGATTTAAATAGACAAATGCAACAAAAATAAGAGTTTGATGTAAAATCAATAAGGGAGAGATGGTTGACTTAAAGTTTCCTCACTTTGACTTTTGATGAACATATCATTAGAATCCAATGGTGCAATACTTTGATTTAAATCCTTAATTTGGCTATAGTAATCCAAGGAGCTTGAGATTACCTAGACTTTTCTTAATTGTTGAAATGGCTAGAGAAGCTCATAACAATTTCCTTAGTCAAAGTCACTAATTCCAAATAGCATGTAATTAGTGAAAGTCAACTAGCATTAAGAACCAAAAAGTCACCAAATCCAAGAGGGGTCAAATGCTTTCACCACCATGTTGGAGGAAATGTTTTTATGATTGTGTGAAGCAAAAACAACACAAAAATCATTTGTTGCTTGCTAATTTGAGGATCCTTTACTTAATCAAGAAATTAGCCAACTAATCACCACAAACACATTTAAACTCATGAACTAAAACATACAAGTAGTGATAAGATGTTAAAACACAAAACATTCCCATAAAGATTTAAGAACATGTTCATGGATTCTTCAACATTCAACAAAAGTTCAAAGGATTAACCAAAAGTCAACCAAGATTAGTTTAGCCAAGCATGGCTAAACCCAAAGAAACAAAGTTAGAGAAAATTGTACCAAACATTAAGCAAGAATCAAGAGGTAAAAATATGATGTTCTTCAAGTGTTCTTGGCCTTCAAAAGTCTTCAAAACTCCAGAGAGAATCTCCAAAAATCGGATGTCCAAGAGTGTGCAAAAGATGGGCACCAACCTTCCTCAAATAGCTCAAAAGAAGGATTCCCGAAATTGCCCCTGCAGGGCCTTGCGCGACCCGCGTGCTGCTGCGCGGGTGGGTTGCGCGGGTGGTACCTGACATGGGCTCCTTTGAGATTTTGGGCCTCTAAAGCATATCCCACTAGCCCAGATCGAATCCAATCACCTCCTAGCTCATTTTCTTCAAGTTTTTCTTCATTTAAAGCCCAATTTGACCTCTCTAAATCCTCCAATGCTCGTGAACTCGTCCGATTAATAATTTTCATATGCTTGAATGTTCCCCTGCATCTTTCAAATTTAAAGCTCAATTCTTCCAAGCCTTCAAGCAATTGACAAGTCCACCCCATGAATCACCTTCATAGCCATCAAGCATGAAACCTCCAATTCCCTTCAAGCCCAATCGCCTCGCAAAAGTGCCGCCCCGCTAGTTTCCAAGAAAATCTGCAATAATGCTCAAGAAACTAGAAAGTACCCCGAAATGGTCATAAAAATAACAAAAGGGAAAATATGCATGAAAGCTAACTAAAATGCGAATGAAATGTACTAAAATAAACTATAAAAATAAGTAAATAAAATGAAGCTATCACATTGTTTATAGTGAATCAAGTATATCAACCTATAAAAAGATATACGAACTATAAACACTTCGGGACTAAAACACTCTGACCAAGAATATATACTTTTAAATACTAATATATTTTATTAAGTATATATATATATACACTCACCACTACAAAAGGGTCAGTATCATACTAGAACAGAATAAAAGTATTAAGATTGTTGAACAACACAATTAAGCTTAGAGACATATAGTCACATCTGGGTGAATGTAGCCTGATCAACTACACTTTTCCAGGAGTGACTAGCATGTGCCTAAGAGTGATTATGGTGTTGCAACAAGTCTAAAAACTTACCAACACTACCACAAGGACGTTAGAACAAGAATACTATAGGAGTATTCTGAATCCTACTAACTAAGTATGTGATAACTAAAAGGGTCGTTACTGGTAGGACAATGGTTGCTAAGTGGATACATCACGATTACATGTGACTAGGGCGCTATAGACTCAGAATCTATGGCCTTTGCTTCATTTCCTGTTCTTGTTTGTTTGGGGATTTAAGGTTAGGGTTGCTTATTCGAAGGACTATCTTGCTTCGGTTACATGTAATTGGTATGCACTACGCATGTATTGGGTCGAAAGCCCACATAGCACAAAGCAAACAACATTTGGACAAAAGGAAACAATCTCAAGCAACTCTATCCTCGTAGAGAGAAACTGAACTAGCATACAATGCTAAACTCGTACTATCAGGCATAACCTAAACAGGCTATCCTACTGCTGTCTACTCAATTATAGCATGTAGTTTTTCATACACTGAAGCACATAAAGCAGGCACATAAGGCATCACTCCTAGACCCTTAGTCCTATTCTAGCATGTTGTTCTACTGAAACTGATAAACATAACATAAGCTTGTATGGGTACTTTGGGGAATACTTACTTGAGCTTGGCCGGTCGCGCACATCACACACTTTGTCCTTTCTTAAAACCCTTTACTTAGCCTTTTAGAAAACATTTTCTTTTTCAAAATCTTTTAATCCCTCGATTTGAGTTCAAACACCCCCGAAGGTGTGTCCGAATCCCTCAAACCAGGGCTCTGATACCAACTTGTAACGTCCCAAAAATACGAGCCAAAAATTTCATTTTTAAAACATATACTTAGCAAACATTAGAATTAAAACATTCACCAATCATATCATTTCATACAAGTTATCGCATGTCTTGAAAAGCATTTTTATAAAACATAATAATGTCAGAGTACAAATTCCCAGGAGGGTCTCATAGTGCGAAATACGAGGCATGTGTGTGATGGGCCGCTATCGCGCCAGCTCCTTCCCCTTCGAAGAAGAGGTATCTGAAACCAAAACTAAAAAAAGCACGAAGCTTAGTGAGTTCCCCAATAATACCCCATACCAGACAATCATATAATGATCAGCTAGGAGATATGGGCCTCGCCCACACTCAAGGAGATACGGGCCTTGCCCACACTCCGCTATCTAGGAGATACAGGCCTCGCCCACACTCCGCTATCTGGGAGATACGGGCCTCGCCCACACTCCGCTATCTAGGAGATACGGGCCTCGCCCAAACTCCTATATCTAGGAGATATGGGCCTCGCCCACCCTCCACTGCTAAACCATAACATACAAGTATCACACAGACAATGAGTATAAACAATTCTACCACGGTAGCATATAGCATCATCAGACTCAACTAAGAGATACGGGCTCTGCCCACACTCCAATACTATCATATCGTCTATACAGTCCGGCCTTGGTGCCTTAGACCCGTTCCTACTTGATGGAAACTCACCTCGAAAAGTAGCTATTGGTCTGCGTGAGAACTGACTGTCTTCTGCTGCTGCTGCCTTGGAAATCCTCCGGCTATAATTCCCACAAAACACTTAGTCAAATACTGCTAACCAACATCAGGGTAAAATGACCATTTACCCCTAACCAAACCAAGAGTCAAGGTCAAAGTCATCTTCCAGTTGACCCGACTCGCCGAGTTGGCTCACCAACTTGCCGAGTCCCTACTCATTTGATTGACCATACTCCCATCTCTACTCGTTGATTTAGGCATTGACTCGACGAGTTTTCCTCCTAACCCAAAGTCCAAGTCCTTCATCCTACTCGTCAAGTTGTATGAACAACTCGTCGAGTTCATCTTCTTCCGAAGAACATGCTACGCTGAGACTCGCCGAGTTTTATGAACAACTCGCCGAATCTGTTCTTGAGGCAAGAAGATTGCCTTGGACTCGCCGATTCAGGGCATTGACTTTCCGAGTTCCTTCATGGGTGAGTCTGGCTTCCGACTCACTGAGTCACACCCCATGACTCACTACTCCACTTCGCAACCACAAAAAGGGGGAAAACTCGAGGACTCACGACTCGACTCGCCGAGTCCGATGAACGACTCGCCGAGTCGCTCACATGCAAAAACTATATACTCGATTTTGCTCGAATCCAGCTCGTGCCATACATAGATCTGGGTTTCTAGGGCCTGATTGACACGTAAAGTTTCCAACTTTACGTTTAAATAAACACCAATGAAGGTTTTAGGGCTCAAAATGCACTAAAAGAGTAGATCTAGGGCTTTCATGCAATATGGCTCCATAAAGGCAGTAGATCTGATCTCCTGGAGCTCAATCATGCCTAGATCTAAGGGTTAATCAACTTATTACAAACCCTAATTCGAAATCAAACTTGGAAATGGCTCAAGAAGGACTTTAATGGAGCTACAAAGGAATATAAGCATGAAAACAGAGGTAAACTAAGTTATACCTCAAGGAAATCACTGAGATAACACAAGGATGTCTGGCCTCCTTCTTCTCTTCTTGATCTACTCTTCTTTTCTCTCAAAATCTTCAAGAAACACACCAAAGCACTTCAATCTCTCAAGGAATAAGGGTTTGGACGATGATGGGAGCTTTGAGGTTGAAGGGGGCGAGGTTGGGGCGTATAAGGTTGGTTTAAATAGGGTGCAAACCCTTGAAATTTAGGGTTTCATCAGACAGCGGGGACTTGCCGAGTCCAGAATGTGGACTCGCCGAGTCGCCAACTTAAACGTGCTCCCAAACCCGTCTCTACTCAGCGAGTCGGGCCTACAACTCGCTGAGTCCAAGGACAAAAATGCAAAATAGTTAGATAAATTTTACGTACCAGGAACCAGGTGCTACACCTGCTATTGTTCCACTGGACTATCTAGAATAGTCTGTGGTTGTCATCCATACTCTGCTAGATGACGGGTCTAACACTTGGCTAAAAGGCTTCTCTCATTGTTCACCTCTCACCCTTATCTCATGGTCTATATTACCTCTTATCTCATCATCCAACTCATATTTCATCTACCTATATTTTACCCAACATATTTTGTAGATCTAAAATACATATACAGTTTAAATCATTTAAAACATGTATAAAATCGTTCACCCAGCATCGATAGCAAGTATATAGATAATATGCACACGTAGCACTAATTTATAAAATACTTCATATCTATGTGTAAGCTGAAAGTAACTACACACTCACTTGTTAAAGTGATGATTCCAAACTCGGGCAGTGCTTCGTTTCTAACTATTATATTTTTCCTTCGATGAAACCTAGCATTATTATCGCTAAGTTTTTAGTCTAATCTTTATTGCGACTAATTAATAGTCTAGATTCATCATTAACTTAAAGTCTACTTTCATGATCTATCAAGTAAGGAACAACTAGGTAGGATCATATCCGAGGTAGGGTATGTTTGGTATACGGAGTATAATATTTGGAAATCCCACTTCAAACACCTCACTAACTCATAACCTAGACATCATCCCCGTAAGAAGATCAATCAGTATAACGACTTGGAATCACTGATAAATCTTGTTTATAAGTTCATAATAATGATAATTGTGACAACCATCAATTTCTGGTCAAGTCAAAGTCAAGTAAAGTCAATGAATCAAACCGGTCAACTCAATTAACCCTTGTGTATTAGGGTTTACATTATGTGTACTATTGTACAACACCCTATCTTAATGCAAAGTATCACTTTGAGTTTTCACGTGTTCAGAAAATCTAAACCCTAATCAGGGTAAGTGATGGAACTACTCGATAAAGCATTATTACATACCCTCTGGGGGCGTATAACACTCATAACGAGGCTTAATGGGGTTTACAACCCTTGCATTGCAAAGCTAAACACTCACAAAGGTCACAAACAAAGTCTCTCTCAATCTCTCTCGCTCTATCTCTCTCTCTCTCTTAAATCTCTCTGAAATCTCTCCCAAATTTCTCTCAAAAACTATCTCAACTTTTTATGATCCCTCGGGGCATCCCGACCCTTAACTTAGTCAAAAATCACTCAAAACAGGAAAGTTAATGGAAAAACGGCTTTAAAGGGGGCGAAGCCTCTTAGGGAACCGAAGCTAGCCATAATGACAGAAAACAGCCTCTAAGGAACCAAACTCTAAGAACCGAACCCTAAGGACCAAACCCTAAGAACCGAATCATAAAAACCGAACCTGCTTAAGGACCGAGAGACCCTTCGATCCGAATTACTGCCGAGAGACCCTTCGGTTCGGTTCCAGCCACTTTCGATTCATCAACATTCGGTTCGGTATAAGCCTCTTCAGACCGAAGCTTCGCCTGATTTCGGTTCATTTGTCCTTCGCTTCCTACATAAAACCTTCGCCTGCAAGACTTCTCGGATCAACCTACTTTCGGTTCTCAACCTACTTGAACCGAACCCTCGCTGGTTCGCCTCTCAAATCTGATTTTCGACCACTTTCGCGTTTTAAGCACGTTTTTCATGATTTTAACGTGGGATTTTCACCTAAACTAATATTTTGACATACAAGACCCCATATATTGATATTTTAATCATATTTTGGGGGGAAACCTTTAACTATGGATAATATCTTTTGTGCAAGATATTCTCTACGAGTGTTGACTTTCCCATAAAGTTATGACAACAAGCTATCTCCCACACCCACTCTATGACAACATCGAGTCACTATTTATCCCTAGCTAGTCAACTATTTGTACCTTCAAACCCTTCTCCAGCAAGTTACATTAACCAAAGTCTGGGGAAAAAATCCTTATCTCTCCTCCAAGATATTCACTCTTTCACTAAGAGCAAACATATCTCTTTCACTTTCTCTCTGTAAAAACTCGAGATTTCAAGGATGATCTTAAGCTTCTTCTCCACTCTTGGTAAGTATCTTCATCCTACTCTTGAATATTCTACACTTTCATACAAATATCATCATATTTGTTCTTAGGATCTTCAAATCTTGAAGCATCTTCCAAGTGTTCTTGACTTGGAAACCTCTTTTCTTCAACATTCATCTCAGGTAATCACTTAGGGTGAGTTCATAAACCTATAACTTCATGTTTTCTTCAAGTTTTAAGGGGGAGGGTGGAGGGGAGGGAATACATGTTAAATCACCTTAGCATAACTCAACCCCATACTTCAGCTTTTCACAGAAAAGTTGAGTTCCTATTCAAGAACTGTTTTGACCATCTTAAACTTCATATCTTTAAAAATTGTTTAAAATGCAAGTAGTTCAAGTTTATACTTTTCTAATGAATACTTACACATCTCCATATGATTTTTTTTATAATTTATGGCGATTTTTACAAAACTGCCTATCATTTCAGAAACAACTTTGGACCAGTCTGTGAAGTTGAACATTTTCACACAAGTTAGAGACTTCTAAAAATCATAATAAAAATTATGAACAAACTAGAAATATTTTCTAAAGTCTCAGAGCTTACGGATTTGGTTTTTGACTTCGTATGATTTTTCTGCGATATTTCTAATACAGTGCAGAAAAGTTAAAAACTAGTTAAACAGCTTACCATATTTACAACACTTTGTAACATGTCAAGCAAAGTGTATAACAATAAGTTTCTAAATGTTGAATGTATTTCTTGTTAGTTTAACATCATAAACAGAAATTAGTCATTCATGATAGGAGTTTTCATACACTTCGAACAACTACAATAAACTATAATAGGTATAGTTTATGGATTTTAAATTACAAGAAAGGGGATTCAATTCCACCATAGAAAAGGTTTTCATTCACTTCGAACACGTACAATAAACTATAATATGTATAGTTTATGGATTTTACAATACAAACATACTACATGAAAAGGGTATTCAATTCCACCACAGAAAAGGTTTTACACTCACACTACACGAAAACTCGTTATCGTAAATTATGAGACATTCTTCATTGTACTCTTAGAGTACGGGTTAAAATTTTTGTAAGTTATAATCGGAGTGTCTTGTAGGGAGAGTGTGATTATTGTATATAGATCTATATTGGGATTGACAACCCACACCAAGCTGCTTGCAATAGTCCGACCGGTCGGTCGGGGGTGGCAAATGTCATATTTATTCCGACGCCTGAAGAACGTCGCAACATGTCTTCTCTGTTATAGTATGGTTATAGCGAATCACATAGGGAGATAGCGACACATATAGTTTACGGGAATTTCTACTTTAAAAGGGATTTTTTTTATTTAAGTGTGCATACACTGTTACAAGTACAAAATAACACACATACACTCGGTCTAGGGATTTAAGACTACATAAGATTTTATAAGGAAAATATTGGATTTTTTTAGTATATGCATTACATTTACAAAAAAAGGTTTTCAACTCGGGATACAATACTCGGTTTTATTTCAAATAATAAAACTACTATACATACTAGTGGTAACCAGGCTTTTTAAACAGAACATACTATACATACTAGTGGTAACCAGGGTTTGAAGCTCTACATCCAAAAGCTTATGAACTCACCAACTTAATTGTTGACACTTTTTCAAAACTACTTGTATTCTCAGGAAATCAGTAAAACAGGAAACCCGTAGCTTTTGAGGATGGGATGCTGAGGTGTCAAATAGTTCATTTTGTCATCATAGTGTAATTGATTTTGAGACATGTAAACTTATACTTTGGTGTAACTTTTTCAATTATATTTATGATGGTTGTATTTACTTTGAGGACTATTATACTCGTTGTTGTGATACTATACTTGAGGTCCTCCACCCCCGGATGTTTCCACCATCCTTGGTTTGGGGGTGTGACAAATTAGTATCAGAGCATTGTTTATAGTGAACTAAGTATATCAAACCACATAAGATATACAAACTATAAATGCATCGGGACTAAAGTCTCTGATTAAACTTTTCCAAATAACTATACTTTTAGAAATGAAATAGTTTCCTGTTAAAAATTATGGGTACATGAATACATGCTAGTATAATGTCATATCTAGGATGATACAAAAGTAAAATGAGGAGTTGGACACTACGAGTAGACATTGGGATATGTAATCAGACTTGGGATGAATATAGCATGATCAACTATATTTAATCTGAGGTGTGATTAATGTATGCCGAGGAATGGTCATAGTGAGCAACAAGCCTAAAAACTTCCCATACAAGAAAACCATTAAGAACCAAACATAACATTTAAAATACTATAGGAGTATTTTGTGGTACTTTAACTTATGTGAGAACTAAATAGATCCTTACTAGTATATTTATAATTACCGAGTGTATACCTTAAGGTTATATATAATTGAAATTTTATAGACCTAGAATTGGTGATTTTCACTCTACTTCGTTTTCCTTGTTTGGATGTGGTCTTAGAGTAGGATCACTTATTTAGAGGCCTATTCAATCTTAAGATATATACGACTTGTATACACTACGTGAGTACAGGAAGACTCGGTAAGGGTCACCCACAAGATAAATTTTTTTTTATTTAACCCCATAGATTCTTTAGACACTCCCATTCTCGCAAACACGGCATAGATAGGCATGGCCACTCCACCACAACAACCAATAGAGGAGTCAAGGAAGAACGAAAAGAGATTCATGAAGAGGATTCTGTGAAGGGATCAGCCGCAGAATAAGACACCGGAGTAAATGCTACTGAGCCTTACCATAGCAAGATCAGACATAAGAAACTCGCTTGGACATTCAGGGTCCGACCCTCCATTGTGAAATAATGGAGAACAATAACAAAGTCTGAAGCAGGATATAGAAAAGATTCAACACATCGACAGGGGACAATAACACCTTGGGAATAACCTAAGACGACAAATCTCTACAGCCGAACTTAGGATAATCATATCATGAACATAAAACAGATAAACCAGCCCCTTAGATACACGAAGAGACCGAGCACTATATGTATCACACTAATAATTAATAAACCAATACAACCTAGTGATGCTCACACTATGTGTTAGGCTTATATTGTCTTTCGTGACAAATAGTAACAAATTATTCAATTCACAGAAGTTCATAAGAAGGTAACCACTACTAATTCATAAGTTTGTTTTACATAGACCTCTGTTATGAATAGTTTTTAGAATACTATAAAAGCCGGAACATGATACGGTCAGAACTAAGATAACTTAGTTAGATAACTCACAACGTATAAGCCATTATTAAAGGCTCATTATCATCTCACCTTTTTAAACATCATGGTTGAAAGGTGCCTTTTTCTTGGACCTATAGGGTGCGATCATACCAGCGCTAATGCACCAGATCCCATCACAACTCCGTAGTTAAGCGTGAATAGACAAGAATAGTACTAAGATGGACAAACTTAACAGTCGTACAAAACCTACTTCTACCCACTACCATAACTCCATCTTAGGAATATTAGCAGAAACATTGAGAATAGCACAACAAAGTGCGAAATTTATATATGTATATATAAATTGTAAGAATATAACTAATAATGACCATCACTACTCATGAGATCGTTTCTCACCATACGACAGGATTATGTCTTCACCATGAGGTAACCAGCCAACAAGCAAGGCACCAATCCTGCAGATAGACTCTGCTACTTTGCAAGCTGCGGTCATGGCCGCTGTAACAGTCATCATGGCACAACTCAATGCTAACAACGCCAGCGAAGGCGAAGGCGGTGTCGGCAATACTAACCGCAGTAACAATCAAGAACACCATCGGGTGTCTACCAAAGAATACGCCTCAGACCACAACCAGTACTAGTTGTTGCGGTATGAATCATTTGCAGTAACAATAACATCGATCAAAATAGATCACACTAGTGAGAAACACATGAGGCACTATCTCTCTAACGAATATTTATTTCGAATACAACTTAACACATGTTCCACTGAGAGAATCCGATGTCATCATTCGATACGGATTGGTTTGGTCATCACCTTACCAATTGCATGTGTTACAAGAAGACCCTTTACCTAACCAGCTGAATATCGAAACCCTCATCTCTCATAACCATAAAGATGACTCTAACCCTCGGGTCATTCTTCGATACAAAACCCCGAAACACTCACTAGAGGTGTATTATACCCTCCGAAACCTTTCCAAAGTATTCCCAGCAGACCCTTTAAGAATATCACTCGTATAGCAGGTCAAGATGAAGCACGGTGACTTCGGACGAATGCGATTAACCTATCACTACTATGTGTATACGCGAGAGCTGTATATAATTAAGATTCTATGAACATTGGATGAGTGTTCCTGCCCTATTTCATGTTCCTTGTCTGGTTGTGGATTCGAGGCAGGGTCACCCATCTGACTATCTTATGAATCTTAATTATATACAAACGATATGCACGAGATAATGACAGAAGGACCAGGTATGAATCCTACCCTGAACTCCAGGACAAAGCTACACAGGACTGCAAATGAACGTTCTACCATTCGAAAGAACCTAGTCACGTAAACCGAACCCTACACTCCCTACCAATCTAAACAACAGACACAATGGTGAAGACCCACTGGAGCGACAAAAGGGAACCAAAAATTCACTTAAGGAGAGAGGCAAGGAACCATGTTCCAAAAGCTAACACAAACCCTGTGTAGAGCTTTGATTATATCCCTACCAGAAGAAACCGGAGACTTGTAGCCTACATCGACGCATCAAACCAGGGCTTGGGATATGTGTTAATGCAACGAGGAAAGGTCATCGCCTACGCCTCGGGACGGCTAAGGACGTACGGGGTCGGCTAGGTCACACATGACCTCAAATTAGGAGCGGTAGTATTCACCCTATAGATCTGGAGTCACTATTTCTATGACATGAAATGTACAATCTTCACCGATCATAAGAACCTAGAAGGCAAGAGCAGCAGGGAACATTATCCCATGAAACGGATCTAGACACCAAAGTTGGTGGATTCAGAGACGTCGTCACGAACGAAGCACACAAAACTTGCTACTCTGTTCATCCAGGCTCAGACAAGATGTATCTGTACCTCAAAAGATGATATTGGTGGTCGATTAGGAAAGCTGACATCGCTACATATGTGGGAAAGTATCTGACTTGTGCCAAGGTCAAGGTAAAATAACAGAAGCCTTCGAGTTTCCTACAACAACCAGTGATACCCGAAAGGAAGTGAGAGCGGATAACCATAGACTTCATAACCAAGTTACCGCACACTTCCTACCAATCAAAGAAACTGACAAGATGGAGAAATTGACTAGAACGTACATCAAAGAGATTGTATGACTGCATGGTGTGTCAATCTCTAATATCTCTGACAGAGATAGTAGATTCATTTTGCGATTCTGGCAGTCCTTATAGGGACTGTTCAAACCATAGACTTCATAACCAAGTTACCGCACACTTCCTACCAATCAAAGAAACCGACAAGATGGAGAAATTGAGTATAACGTACATCAAAGAGATTGTACGACTGCATGGTGTGTCAATCTCCAATATCTCTTACAGAGATAGTAGATTCATTTTGTGATTCTGGCAGTCCTTATAAAGACTAGGCTAGACATGAGTGCGACCTACCACCTACAAACCAACGGGCAGAGTGAAAGAACTGTTCAAACCTTGGAAGATATGCTAAGATCTTGTGTGATTGACTTTGGTAAAAGCATGGGAAACCCACTTACTGCTCATTGAATTTTCATACAACAAAAGCTACCACCCTAACATCAAGGTTGCTACCTTTAAAGCTCTCTATAGCCGCAAGTGTAGATCACCTCTATGCTGGGCTGAAGTGGGTGACATGCAGCTAGTTAAGGGAAAAGTCCCTAACAGCACCCTTACTGGCCCGGAGATCATAAGAGAAACCACTGAGAAGATTGTCGAAATCCAAGAATGATTAAAGGCTTATAGAGACAGACAGAAGATATACACGGATAACAGACCAAAGCCTTTGGGATTCCAGGTTGGAGATCGAGTGCTATTAAATGTCTTGCCCTGGAAAGGCTTAATACGCTTCAGTAAATGTGGTAAATTGAATCCAAGATATATATCGGTCTGCTCGAGATCCTTGCTAGGATGGGCCCAGTAGCATACAAACTTCGATTACCGCAAGAACTCAAATGTACACCCTACCTTCCAAGTGTCCAAATTGAAGAAGTGCTTGTCCAACGAGACTCTTGTTATCCCTCTTGACGAGATTGAAATCAACGAGAGTCTCCACTTCATGCAAGAACCAATAGAAATCATGGGCCAGGAAAACAAAAGAACAAAACAAAGTCACTTTCCCATTGTGAAGGTCCGATGGAACGCTAAGCGAGGACCAGAGTTCACCTGGGAACGCCAAAACCTAGATGAAACAAAAATACCCACATTTTTCCCCAACTCTTGAAGTCCCGATCAAAGTGCTAATTTAAGGATGAAATTCCTTATAACGGGGGGATAATGTGACAACCATCAATTTCTGGTCAAGTCAAAGTTAAATAAAGTCAACAAGTCAAATCGGTCAACTCAATTAACCCTTGTATATTAGGGTTTACATTATGTGTACTATTGTACAACACCCTATCTTAGTGTAAAGTATCACTTTGAGTTTTCACGTGTTTAGAAAATCTAAACCCTAATCAAGGTAAGTGATGGAACCACTCGATAAAACATTATTACATACCCTCTGGGGGCGTATAACACTCATAACGAGGCTTAATGGGGTCTACAACCCTTGCATTGCAAAGCTAAACACTCACAAAGGTCACAAACAAAGTCTCTCTCAATCTCTCTCGCTCTATCTCTCTCTCTCTTAAATATCTCTCAAATCTCTCCCAAATCTCTCCCAAATTTCTCTTAAAACCTCTCTCAACTTTTTATGATCACTCAGGGCATCCCGACCCTTAACTTAGTCAAAAATCACTCAAAACGGGAAGGTTAATGGAAAAACGGCTTTAAAGGGGGCGGAGCCTCTTAGGGAACCGAAGCTAGCCATAAGGACCGAAAACAGCCTCTAAGGAACCAAAATCTAAGGAACCGAGCCCTAACGACCGAACCATAAGAACCGAATCATAAAAACCGAACCTGCTTATGGACCGAGAGACCCTTCGGTCCGAATTACTGCCGAGAGACCCTTCGGTTCGGTTCCAGCCACTTTCGGTTCATCAACATTCGGTTCGGTACAAGCCTCCTCAGACTAAAGCTTCGCCTTCTTTTGGTTCATTTCGCCTTCACTTCCCACATAACACCTTCTCCTGCGAGACTTCTCGGATCAACCTACTTTCCGTTCTCAACCTCCTTGAACCGAACCCTCGTTGCTTCGCCTCTCAAATCCGGTTTTCGACCACTTTCGCGTTTTAAACCCGTTTTTCATTATTTTAACGTGGGATTTTCACCCAAACTCATATTTTGACATACAAGACCCCATATATTCATATTTAAATCATATTTTGGGAGAAACCTTCAACTTTGGATAGTATCTTTTGTGCAAGATATTGTGTATGAGTGTTGACTTTCCCATAAAGTTATGACAACAATATATCTCCCACACCCACTCTATGACAACCTCCGGTCACTATTCATCTCTAACTAGTCAACTACTTGTACCTTCACATCCTTCTCCAGCAAGTTACATTAATCAAAGTCTGGGGAAAAAATCTGTATATCTCCTCCAAGATATTCACTCTTTCACCAAGAGCAAACATATCTCTTTCACTTTCTCTCTGTAAAAACTCGAGATTTCAAGGCTGATCTTAAGCTTCTTCTCCACTCTTGGTAAGTATCTTCATCCTACTCTTGAATATTCTACACTCCTTCACTCAAATCATGGATCTCTCATACAAATATCGTCATATTTGTTCTTAGGATCTTTAAATCTTCAAGCATCTTCCAAGTGTTCCTGAATTGGAAACCTCTTTTCTTCAACATTCATCTCAGGGAATCACTCAAGGTGAGTTCATACCCCTACAATTTCACATTTTCTTCAAGTTTTAGGGGGGGGGGGAGGGGGGAGGGAATACATGTTAAATCACCTTAACATAACTCAAACCCATACTTCAGCTTCCGAGAAACGTTGAGTTCTATTCAAGAACTGTTTTGACCATCTTAAACTTAATATCTTTCAAAACTGTTTAAAATTCAAGTAGTTCAAGTTTGTAACTTTCTAATGACTACTTGCACATCTCCATATGATTTTTCTACAATTTATGGCGATTTTTACAAAATTGCCTATCATTTCAGAAACAACTT
The DNA here is from genome assembly GCF_002870075.4 of Lactuca sativa. Taxonomy (NCBI): domain Eukaryota; kingdom Viridiplantae; phylum Streptophyta; class Magnoliopsida; order Asterales; family Asteraceae; genus Lactuca; species Lactuca sativa. The sequence goes on from NC_056624.2 coordinate 62,896,453, forward strand.
CGGACCAGTCTGTGAAGTTGAACATTTTCACACAAGTTAGAGACTTCTAAAAATCATAATAAAAATAATGAAGAAAGTAGACATATTTTCTAAACTCTCAGAGTTTACCGATTCAGTTTTTGACTTCGTATGATTTTTCTGCGATATTACTAAAACAGTGCAGAAAAGTTAAAAACTAGTTAAACAACTTACAATATTTACAACACTTTGTAACTTGTCGAGCAAAGTGTATAACAATAAGTTTCTAAATGTTGAATGTATTTCTTGTTAGTTTAACATCATAAACAGAAATTAGTCATTCATGATAGGAGTTTTCATACACTTTGAACAAGTACAATAAACTATAATAGGTATAGTTTATGGATTTTAAATTACAAGAAAGGGGATTCAATTCCACCATAGAAAAGGTTTTCAATCACTTAGAACACGTACAATAAACTATAATAGTTATAGTTTATAGATTTTACAATACAAACATACTACATGAAAAGGGGATTCAATTCCACCATAGAAAATGTTTTACACTCACACTACATGTAAACTCGTTATCGTAATTTGTGAGACATTCTTCATTGTACTCATAGAGTACGGGTTAAAATTTTTGTAAGTTATAACCAGAGTCTCTTGTAGAGAGAGCATGATAATTGTATATAGATCTATATTGGGATTGACAACCCATACCCAAGTTGCTTGCAACAGCCCGACCAGTCGGTCGGGGGTGGCAAATGTCATATCTATTCCGACGCCTGAAGAACGTCGCACCAGGTCTTCTCTGTTATAGTATGGTTAAAGCGACTCGCATAGGGAGATAACGACACATATAGTTTACGGGAATTTCTACTTTAAAAGAGATTTTATTTATTTAAATTTGCATGCAATGTTACAAGTACAAAATAACACACATACACTCGGTCTTGGGATTTAAGACTACATAAGATTTTATAAGGAAAATACTGGATTTTTCTTGAGTATACATTACATTTACAAACAAAGGTTTTCAAACTCGAGATACAATACTAGATTTTATTTCAAATAATAAAACTATTATACATACTGGTGGGGTTTTCAAACAGAACATACTATACATACTGGTGGTAACCAGGGTTTCAAACTCTACATCCAAAAACTTATGAACTCACCAACTTAATTGGTGACACTTTTTCGAAACTACTTGTATTCTCAGGAAATCAGTAAAATAGGAAACCCACAGCTTTTGAGGATGGGATGCTAAGGCGTCAAATAGTTCATATTGTCATCATAGTGTAATTGAATTTGAAACATGGAAACTCATACTATGGTGTAACTTTTTCAATTATATTTATGATGGTTGTATTTACTTTGAGCACTATTATACTGTTGTTGTGATACTATACATGAAGTCCTCCACCCCCGGACGTTTCTGCCATCCTTGTTTTGGGGGTGTGACAATAATGAACTTAAACATAAGTTATACTTAAAGAAGGGTAAGCATAACTTACTTACAATGAGTTTTCTTAAAAACTGGGCTCGGTGCGGGCAGAGTTTTTCGAGCCGAAAAGCTCTTTTTCTCGGAGCCTTCGGGTGCTCCGGGGTTTTCTTCTAGTGTTAGGGATGTACCCTAGGCTTTGGGGGGTTTGGGAGAGTTAGCGAGAGTGTAGAGAGAGGAAGAGATGGTGAATGAGTGAAGAAAAAAGACTGCCCTCGCATCTATTTATAGGGAAGCTGGCCTGGTCTACACATTGTGTTCCTCGGAGGAAACCAACACATTCCCGAACGCATCGCGTTCATTGCGAACGCAGTACGTTCCGGTGGGTACGTGTCTGAAGTCTACTGGGACGACGTGGAGCTTCCGAGGCCAAGGTTTACGGGTGCGCGGGGCATTCCTTCTACGTGGGGCGTTCCTTCGCACATCACCCTCTTGACTTCTAAAATTCATAACTTTCATAGCTCCGTTGACAATGTTCTTTATATCCACGCGTATTCGGGACCGTACTCTACAAATTTTGTTTAGACTCCGTCGGCTACTTTTGACTTTATTTTTAAAGTTATATTATTAACAGGCCGGGACAGAAAAAGTCCGTTAAAAATTCATAACTTCTCCATCCGATGTCTGTTTTCATCTGTCTTTTTTCCGTTACACTATTATAAACGAGATCTTCGATTCTCGTTTAGGTTGTGTCGGCTAAAAATCGTTCGATCTAATATTCGAACTCCAGGCTGCATACCGTTAAGTCGAAACTTCGAAAAATCATAACTTTCTCATACAGAGTCAGATTTGGGCACTCTTTTTATGCACGCTCTCGGTTTAACGAACACTACAACTTTCGTTTAGATCGTTAAGTCTGAAAATTGCTCTATCGTAAATTCACTATTTATGTCGTGCAGTGTCGTGCCGGTTCCGTCGCGAAACTTCGACGGACCATAACTTCTTCGTTATAACCCGGATTTCGGCGTTCTTTATATGTACGGAACCCTTGTGACATATTCTACAACTTGGTTAAGATTACTCCTTATACATAATATTCCATCAAAAACTCATTTTTGATGCTCATTGTCTCTAAATTGACTAGCCCGGATCTACGGACGTTAGAATTCAACATAAGAAAATTCAATATATGGAAATGTTAATTGCGGTGTAAAAATTTGATTATGGTTACAGCATCCCTCTTCATAATAAAAATTTTGAGAACATGGCAAATAAAAATATTATACAGAAGACTAATCAAGTATCATGTCTTTATGTTAGACATTATGAATCGAGTCCTATATGCTTCGGGTATAGGATCGATTACATATGCTATAATATTCTCGTGTTCTAAATTTTCCAAATTCCTAGGGCATTAAGAGGCAAAAAGGAACAGAATCAGATATGACTAAAGTGGTTAAACAACTGTTAAGGACAATATAAGGTTCGCCAAAGATTGGTTGCTTAAGGACAGTTGGAAGTATAGTAATGGATGGACCATATTGACATTATTATGAATAGACATAATTCTATTAATAATGAGTTGTTGTATGGAAAATATGGAATGTTTCATATTAGGAGTTGAAGAATAGATGAGGAAGTTAGAAAATTTTATAAAAGAAGGATGTTTAAAGGAATGTACTTTGAATTTGAGACTTCATTTCCATGGATTTGTCTTGTAACAATCTCCAAAGGAATATTTTGTAATATCGTTGGTCAAGTCTCTGTGAGTTTTGGTACCTAGACATTACAAAAGAATCATTGCATTATAGTTTAGAATCTAACACTTTCTATCAATGACAAGAATTTGGAATTCTTACACTTGCAATAAGGATTTGGAATTGTGAAATGAGCATCATTGAATTGTTTTTCAATTGATCAATTTCACAAAGTCAGGACCATAGATAAACATAGTGTGTATGCTTGGAGCATACCATAGCTATTGTTTTAAATTCAGGTATTAAGTTGATCATTCGAAACATTATACAAAAAATAATGAGTAATCAATATGACGCTCAAAAGTTTTGGGGCATATAGGATTAGTATTATTCTTGTTTTTCACTTTGCATGTTTTGACTTTCTAAATAACTAGGTTATTCAAACCGTCCACAATCGATCATACTTTGGAAGTAGGTATTGCGGCAAGACTGTCATGAATGGGTCTGTAGAGGTGTTTTTAGTCATAGCACAGGTTTGCTACAGTGTTCATGAATGCTCCTGGAATAAGACTCGAGTATTGGATTCAACCCGCAGTCATCTAAATCACTTCATGGATTTTATCATGAGTGATTGTGAGATGATAATATCTTATATATTTTTGAAACAGAGACATGTGAGTTGTAGTTACGATTCGGTTGTCCATTGACATATGTAAACACACCAGTAACTTAGTGTTATAAAACCTATTGTTGTGTGTGATTTGATGAGTAAGTACAAGCAAGCATTTGAGTCAAAGTTTATGCATTCCTTTTTTTCCAAAGTGGGATAAAAAGCGATATTTATGGGCCCCTCGATGATTTAGTGATGACACCCCTAAGTGCTTGGCCAATCCTAGACTGATTTGATTTGTTCAATTAGTCGGTCGTCGTAAATCGAAAATCGGGGAACAACAGATGGACAAAGAGAATGATTATAATCCATGTCTCAGTCCATATGATATCCAGAATGGAGGAATATATGATCCATTATCTAATTGATGCGTCATTGACCAGGTCAGAGTTCAACAACGGCTTTTAAGAGCTATGATTGCAAGTCGGGTAGTGGAGTCGTACTTGCAATAATAGTTATTAGACTTATCTAAGTAGGAGACTGTTGGATTAGGTGTCTAAGCCCATAACTATAATTGGTATGTACTTGACCCGAGAGTACCATGGTCCATTTGGGTTGCATGGCACCGAAACAATTTGTAAAGATGGACTTATGAGAAGAGGATATTTATGATTTATTAATATATATAAGAAACCTCATGGCAACCAAAATCGGTACAAAAAGTGATACACTAGAGGGTTAGCCGATTTTGGTGTGTGCAAGACAATCTCTTCTCAAGTCCTCCATTGTTGATGGTGTTGTGTGATTTCATTTGAGGCATTCATACTATTGGTGATAAGTTCTTAAAGGCCAAACAAAACAAGGTTTCCAACTACAACAAAAGGTATGTCATCTAACTAGAATTTTGTAGTAAAGATACTCCATTGTATGCTAGTTAGGATGATGCTTTGGAAAAACAAAGTTTGCATTTATATTAGAGAAAACATAGATCCAAAGAATCTAGGGTTGCATGTACACCATATGAGTGTTAGAATGCTCAAAACCCAACACTTATTTGGGGTGAAGATTTTTCATTTTCTGTTGGTTCAATCTTTTTTGTCGGATTGAACTAAAGCTTCATTATGTTGAAAAGATTGTGTAGACATGAAGGATGGATTGACCTAAATGATCCAAAAGATACAATCATTAATGTTTAAATAAATATATGAGAAAGTAAGAGAAATGAATGGAAAGACATAGATGAGGGAAAGTTTATAAAAAAAAGTTTAGGATTTAATGGGTTCTCACCGCTATAAGTCAAGTAGAAACACTCATATATAGGTTCATCAGATTAGGGGGTTGTTTCTTTTTTACACTTAAGTAAAAAAACCCTTAAATCGAACTGATATATACGACAAATACGTGTCGTGCAGCATGGGGGTGTGTCGTATACAGGTGGCGTGGCTCCACCGGCCTGCTGACACATGACATGATCTGGGTGGGGTTGTGTGGCTGACTTCGTACACAACCCATGTGCACCGTGCTGGGCGTGACGATTTTCAGAACTTAGAACTTGCGTATCACCTTCATACGAGCTCCGTTTTTTATGTTCTTTATATCAACAGAAAGCCCGCGGGGTCTACAACTTTCATTTAGACTCCGTCAGCTAATTTTGACATCATATTATTTACACATTCTTAGCCTAGTAAAGTCCGTATAAAATGTGTATCTTTCACATCAGGTGTCCGTTTTTGATGATTTTTATATTGATGGAATCCTAATAACGATACCTTTAATTATTGTTTATATTGTTTTGGCCAACAATCAACCAATCTAAAATTTGATCTCTGTACGCACACTGCTTTGCTGAAATCTTAGAAAGATCATAACGTCCTCGATTGAAGTCAGTTTTGGACGTTCTAAATACGCACGAGTTCGATTTTACGAGTACTACGACTTTCATTACGACTACTATGGCTAATGCGTTATCTAACAGAATTTTGAATTTCTATAAATCGCGAATATTTACAAGAACAATATAATGGGGTGTTACAGTTTCAACCATATGGAGAATGGAGAAAGTTCACTAGAAAAACTAGCCTAAAACTCATACAAAACACTCTCTTATATACCCTTGCAAAGGTAAGTGCTTTACATCAAAAATACTCTAAAGTAATGCTAGCATTTAGAAGCATGGGGAGACAAAGCATGGAGCTTGACAAGCAACCTCATTCTTTGTTTAATATTTCCGGTCATACCTCTTGAAAAGAGAAATGTTTTTTTAAGTTTTATAAACTCAAAGTTTATAAAATATAAACTTTGACTTTAGTTACAAGACAAAAGAATTCAACTAGTCCAAAAGGTTGTTCATAACTTATTATCTCATATCATATGAAAGAATAACTAGTTATACTCTCTTATAATTATTATTTTCACAAAATAATAATTATTACCTAATTAAAATACAAGAATTGATATCATTATTAATAATCACATTAATAATAAATATACAAAATATGTCAACTTGATAAAGGTATGATCCTATAGATTCATATATTATTAGCAATGTCACTCAATAATGATTATTGGTCATATAGATTCAACACCCCTCTTGTCATGGTATCCCAGTTGCACTACTTAAGCCTGATAGTTTTTGTAGATTATTTGCAAAGTTTTTACCACGCCACTTGGTTTGCGCTTATGTTTTTCTTTTTTACCACTCAACTTGTTGTCCTTTGTTTTGCTTGAGCCTGTCACACAAATTTAGCTTACTTGTGGCTGGATGACTATCTCTTTGGATTTATCCATTTGAAAAGTGTCAATTATGTTAATGCTCCGTCCAATGGTCTACTGTTGTAGCTTTGTTTGCATTCTTATACCTGCCACATTCTCCTTCTTTCTTATTACTTTCGTGAAACCTGCGTTTTCTCTTCTTGTCCCAAGTTTTATTTCCATGTAACTCCTCCGATTTTGATTGATGCTTCTGGTTATTCTATTGGGATGACTGTAGTTTGTGCAAATGTTTTGATAGCTTCACTTATGTGGCCTAGGTTTTCACTTGTAATTATTTCAGTGCTTTGCTTGTTCTAGCCTGAACATCTTTTCCTGGTTGTTCTGTTCGCTCTTGTTTTTCTCCATTTTGTTGCTTTCCTCGTCGCCTTGCTGGTCTCCGTTATTTTGGTGCAAGCTTGTGTTTGGACAACCATTTTCCTACTTGGGTTCCCTTTCTTTCTTCACGACTTTTTGCTTTGCCGGTATCGTGCTGATTTCGGACATTGTATATAACTTGACCACACCATGAATAATAGACGCTATTACTTGTAACTTCTACATTATCGTCCTCCCAAAAATTATGTTGTATGGCGAGTATGCATTAATGATGACATACTTTACATTAAATACTTCGAAACTGATATTTCGGACATAAATAGAAAGATTTCTTTTTGAAAAAAAAAAACAAAAATGAACTCAAAATTTTGTAGATCAAATCCAAAATTGAACATTCAGAGTAATCGGTTATTCTTCAAAAACTGAAATAGAAAGTAATAAAAAAAGTTATAGTAGTTAGTTTACTCAATTTTGTTATAAAATTTAAACAACATTAAAATTAACTTGAAACAAACATAAACTATCTTGAAAAAAACAAATGTTTTAACACTATTGGGTAAATAATCCCAAACAGTTCTAAATTGTAATAACGTAAACGAAAATAGATATAAAAAACACATATGCTTGGAAACGCCGTTAAAAAAAATAATAAATAAATAAATAACATTTTTTAAACTTGTAAACGATCTCGGACAAAACTTGCAACAAAAAGATCCTGGAAGTGGAACACAAACCTCAAAACATAGGTTTGGTATAATCGCTTTTCCCCTTCATCGCGCATCTAACCCTGGATCTGTTGACTTTTAAGGAAGTTGGACTTCATTTGTTTTGATCGGTCATCCTCGCTTAGGTTCTTTCAGGTGATTTATGATGTCTTACGATTGTTAGATAATTTATATATCGTTTTTTCAGTGTTCGGATTATCTTGGTTTGTTTGAATTTGGTGTTTTAGGTTCATGCAATTCTAATTATAACAAGCATCTCTGTAATTATAATTTTCTTTTTAAGTTCATCGGCAACATGTTTACCATGTGGCTGATGCCGTTTGTTGACCTAACCTTCCTCTGTTAATAATAACATTCATCTCTTGTAGAACTCTTGTAGATAATTTATATGCTCTGAACATTTTGTATTTGTTTTCATTTGCGGATCCTGTTTATAAGTTAATTCTTGCATTTCTTCACTTTTTCTGTTTACAAGTCTTGTATATGATTACCAAGAATGTTTATTTTGTCTTTTGCAGGTGTAGGAATGACTATGACATACATATTGACTAGAAACGAGGATGATGATGATAATGCATCTAGCAGTGAGACTATCGAGACTGATGATGTGGGACCTTGGTCGTACCTTAACCATGATGTGCTTTTATTAGTTATGATGCAACTGGGGGTCATCGATTTTGTTGCTTTTAGTGGTGTCTGCAAGTCATGGAGATCAGTAGCACTCAGTAATTGGAAAACATTTATGGAATCCAAACCACCAATGCTGGCGTTGATCCCTCCAAATGGTCATGATGATAGGCAATGTTGGCTAGTGGATTCTAAAGGAAAAGAGTTCAGAACCATAATTCCCCATTCTGGTGGCTGGGGATCCGTTGGATTAAGTTGTGGTTACATGATCTTGTTGAGGTGGGAAACGTACGACTTCTGGCTTGTGAATCCAATCACTAGGCATGAACTTCATTTCCCTCCTGCTCCTTGTGTGTCTGATTTTATATCAAAAATCACTTCTGTCCTTTTCTTTTCACCTTCAATCTCTAGATTGGTGTTTGTTATCTTAGCCAGTAATCAAATATGGTTTTCTATAGAGAATGAGGGAGCATGGAATCGTGTTTCCTCCACTTTCGACTTTACTTTTAAGGATTTACATGTTTTCAAGGGGAGGATATATAGTGTAAGTAATAAAGGTCATTTTTGCGAACTCACACTCCAGCCTGAGCCCAAACTGACTTTACTGGAAACCAAGAGTCTTCTTGATGAGGATGTATCTTTCCAGGAGCTTGTAAGTTGGGGTGAAAACATTTATGTGAGGGAAAACTTGAAGGCTTATAAATTAGATTTTGGTGAAATGGAATGGGTGCCTTTTCAATATACAGGAGACGAACATGCTTTTGCTTTCTTTATTAGCCACTTGAGTCATAGTGCTGCTGCTAAACCAGAGTCGTGGGGATCTGAGCCTGGGAGATGTTTTATTAATGAAGGAGGTGGAAAGGCAAGGTTCTTTATTGCAGTTGAATGGTATTTTCCCCATGAATGTTTGAATGTTAATCTCTTACAAGATGCATGACCTTTAACCACTCTTACTTTTGTGTATATTTTCACAGCTATCATTTTCTATTTGTTTTTCTTTTATGTGATGTGGTGTCCTTTACTTTGACGTGTGTTGCTAGTACTGCTTTAATGCTTTAATTATCAGTTTATGGTTTTATCTTATAACCTTTTTTATTGTTGAGATGATCGAGCCGTTTTTTTGGATGTGTTAGTATAGTCATTTCTTGTAATACCTGCTGAAAATCCAACAGATTATTAATATACCATTGTTGAACGCCACCACTGCTCATCACTAGAATTTCTTCTTTGCTTTTGTCGACTGGTTATACATACATTATAAGAGAATCTGAAGTTAAGTGTAAAAGCAGGTACTTTATTTGGCGTTTAAATCCAATTTGCTGTCTTATTTGATAATGTATATTTATCAATTAACAAATAAGTATCAATACTTTAATTCATTGTATTACATTTTCATCCTTTTTTCTTTTCTTATTAAATTGTATTTTGAAAATATACCTAACTAGGGAGTGCACCCATTGAGATTAAATGGAAAAATGAAGAAGGATAAAATTTCATGCTATAAGAGAAAGAAAATATATGAAAGTAGAATGGTATAAAACACAACCAAATGAAAGTATATTACCACTTTTTACCAATTACGGTTAACGGTACACCTTAAACAGTAGACACGTGTGGTGGTTAATATAAAGCATCTGATAGAGCGATAGTATCCTGATCAAATTTAACTATTACTATATATTTAATTTCTACAACCAAAGAGATTATGTATCATTCATTAATATCAACTTACAATTGGAATTAAGACCGAAACTTAAATGCTAAAATTGGATAGATTTTCCAAAGCAAAATGCCTTAAAACGGAAGTACAACACGGTAATTAAAAAACAATTAAATAAGTATGTTGTAATATACAAATATATAAATGTAAATTGCTATTTACTGCTATAATACGCAAAATATGAAAGTATTTCATTATGTTGCATTTAACCCTCAATAACCTTTTTGTTCAAACATGTTTCTTCAAAATCTCAATTGCAAAAAAATAGAAATGTATTTAGCCAATTTATTTAGAGTTACTATTGAATTTGAAAAAGAAACTTTTCAAAATGTCTTTAAATTGCAACCAAACACCATTTATTTTTTAAAAGTGTAACAGCTCTTTTTTTTTTGTTTGGTTTTTTTTTTTTTTTTTTTTTTTTTTTTTTTTTTTTTGTATATTTACATGTTATCTTATGTTATCTCATATTGAACAAGTCACCAATCTTATCAATTTTACACTTTTAGTTCAAATTTAAAATTTTGTTACTAAATTGGTCCAAACATTAAATTTAGACAAAACTGCAAGAATTGTCTCTATGGTATGTTGAAAATTGTCACTTTGGTCCAAACAGCCAGTGGTCCGAAAGTTTGATTTTGTTATGAGTTTGGTAAAAAAAATTCAAAACTTATTATAAAGACAAATTTGCCCATGGTATGTTCTCTTTTCCCTTTTTTAATTGCTTTGTCATTTTTCTAACTAAAAAGAAAAGAAAAAAAAAAAAAAACCCACCCACCACTACCCCACACCTTATGCCCTCTTCCACTTAGTCACTTTACTTCACCGGAGCAAGTTGTCGAAGATATGGTAACACCACCGAAGCAGTCATTGGACCACCATTGGAACGTTTATTAGTTATTCTAATATAAATAAAAGAAAATGAAAATATCATGGGGGTAAACTCGTCATTTTAAAAATATTCAAAACAAATTTGACCAAACTCGCAACAAAATCAAAATTTTGGATCACTGTTGCTAGTCCAAACATATATGGACCAATGTGACAATTTTCGACACACCATAAGGACTATTCTTGTAGTTTTATGTAAATTTTATTACGAATTCAACCCAAATTTGGTTTAATTTTTATACAACTTTTTTAGAAAATTTTGCAACCTTTTGTAATATTTTTTCACTTATATTTTATTGGTTTTTTAATACAATGCTTTAAACTTGGGTTATAATTCTATAAACTTTTTTACACTTTCATACAATTGTTTTTAAACAAAGTATTTTATAAATGTTTAAAACTTTTCTTACATACTTTTACTTATTTTGTTTATATTTTCATACAACTTTTTTTATAACTCTCATACAAACATTTCTGAACTTTTTTTAGAACATTTTTAGAACGCATCATATATTTTTAATAACTTTTTAATGCTTTTTGCAATATTTAAAAATACTTTCGTTAAAGATAAATCATATGAAAGTATAAAAAAAGTTTACTGAAAGGTAAAAAAACTTTTAAACAATGTATTACAAAAAACTGTAAATAAAAAAAGTTTAAAAACTTCTAGTTACAAGGTGTAACAACCCAATTTTACAAAGAAAAATTTTCATTTTTAATTAATAAACACACTTGCATAAACCATGAAATTCCAACGTAATTGTTTTCAAATCCACTTTCATTACAACTTGTTTAAATTATCAGAGCGTCCCAAAACATGTTAGTGAAAGAGAGATATAGTGCACGCTGCGTCATCACGTCTTGCCCTTGCCCTTGGGCTCAGAGGTACCTAAAACAAATCCACAAACGATAAGCTTGGAAGCTTAGTGATTTTCTCAGAGCATACCCACACACAAACACGTACAACAAGTCATAATAGCTAATCAGCTACACAGAACAACATAAGCCATGGATACCAACACATAAGGAAGCCTTGGAAACCACAGGGTGTAACACCCAAGATTGTGAAAGCCAAGAAAGTAAGGAAACCCTAAAATTAAGGGGGACTCGGCGAGTCCAAGGAGGAACTCGACGAGTCCGAGCGGGATCCGAGTCGAGGAGTAAGTGACCAACTCGGCGAGTCGGCCTAGGCGACTCGGCGAGTAGGGTCTGTGTGAGGAAAACCCTAAATCCGGGGCTTGGAGCCTATTTAAACGTCTCATTCTTCTTCCTAGGGCTCCTTTACTGCCTCTCCAACCCAGAATACGAACCTTACACCGTCATTGTTGCTTATTCAAGCTCTTTGCCATTTTGTGGGTGATTTGAAGGAAGAAGGAGGGAAGGAATCATTGAGGCTTCAAGGAACTGAAGCAAATCCGAAGTTTGGGGAACATTTCTGAGCATTTGAAGGTATTAAGTCGTTCCTCTCCTTTAGATCTTCTTTGGTTATGAGTCTTGGGGCTTTTAAGCCATGTCTAAGATCAATCTCGAACTTGAGGTCCAGATCTGAGGTTGCTACCTCAGATCCATGCTTGTTTTGGTTTATAATCCCGTAAAGTATCAGCCATTGAGTGGATTTTGGAGCCCCTTGGCCATAAACCCTAGTTTATGGTGCATTTTGCCTAGATCTCCATTTCTACACGTAAAGTTTGCAACTTTACGTGGGGGATAGGCTTGGGAAGGGTAGATCTACAGTTTGGAGTCCATGCATGACTCGAAAGTCCTCTGCATGTATGTAGATCTGGATGGACTCGGCGAGTCCTTCGAGTGGACTCGACGAGTGGCTTGAAGATGAGGAGGAACTCGACGAGTGGGATGAAAAGCTCGTCGAGTCGGATGAAGATGGGCATGAACTCGGCGAGTTGGATGAACAATTCGGAGAGTTGGATGAAGATTGCTTTGTGCTCGGCGAGTCTGTTCTTAGACTTGGCGAGTCAGGTCGCGTAGTCCCAAACCCTTCGAGTTAAGACTCGAGTCAGCGAGTCGAGCAAGGACTCGGTGAGTTGGTCAGGACAGGATTCAGGAATCTGTAGACTCGGCGAGTCAACTCGCGATTGGAAGGACTTTGAGCATAAGAACTCAGCGAGTCAGTAAGTGGACTCGGCGAGTAGGGTTGACCTGGAAGGTTGACTTTGACCAGGACTTTGAATTTGGCAAGGGTTGACTTGGTTGACCTTTGAAGGTTAGTTAGACTAAGTAATGTGTCGATATTGGTAGCTCAGGGAGCTAGTGGAGCAGCAGTTCGGAGTCAGTGGACGGGTAGCTGTCAAAGGGATTAGCAGCAGCAGTTCAGCAGTATCAGGTGAGTTTCCTTTTGTATGAATGGGTCTACGGCCATAATGTCGGCCCATGTAGTTATGAGTAGAAGACCCGGGGGTTAGCCCTAGGCACAGTATGCTAGTATGGTGTTCGGACGAGGTCCAATGATATAGGGCGGGTGCCCAAGGAGTGGTTTATGTGATAGTTTATACTTGTTGTCTGTGTGAACTTGTATGTGCCTGGTAGGGAGGTGAGTGGGGGCGAGGTCTCGTATCTCACCAATAGCAGAGTGTGGATGGTGTTCCACATCTCAGTAGCAGCAGTCCAGGGGCGAGGCCCAAGTTAGGAAAGGAGTGAGGACGGGCGTGGCCCGTATCTCACTATCATCAAGAGTATGGACGAGGTTCCATGACTCATCAGTAGCAGGACACGGGCGGGGCCCGGAGGTAGGCGAGGCCTTAGAGCAAGAGCTGTTAGCATACGTTTAGCTTATGTGATGTTATGTGATATGTGTATGTGTTGTTATATGTTAGTGGGCGGGGCCCTGTGACAGGCGAGGCCTAAGTGAAACAGATCTGTATCCGAGCGGGGCTCGAAGCCAGGCGGGGCCTGGAGCGGCGGGGCCGTTGTAGCGGGCGAGGCCCGAAGTAGGGCACGAGGCCCCGGATAGTGGACGTGGCCCAATATGTGCAGTATGTGGTTATGCATGGTATGTGGTAAGGTGGGGAACTCACTAAGCTTCGTGTTTACAATTTTCAGTTTTGTTTCCGGGTACTTCCGGTAGTGGAGGGAGGAGCTCGGGGTGATCGCATGGCACACACCATAGATTAGTCAGCCTGGGAATGTTTACTTTGATAACGACATGTGTTTTGAAAACTTATACTCAGATTATGTTTTGGAATGATGTCTTTGCTTAAAGTAATGTTTTATTAAAAGAAATTTTTGGTCTTGAATTATGGGATGTTACAAGTTGGTATCAGAGCCTTGGTTTGAGGGATTCGGGCATACTCTCGGGTGTGCCTGAACTCAAACTGAGGGTTCGGATAAACAGTTTTCATAGATGAAAAGACAGTTTTGTAAAAAGAATTTTTAGAACGAAAAACAGTTTTAGAAAAGCACAAGGAATTCAGAAAGAAAAGAACTTTGAAAAGAGAAAAGAGGTGTGGTGCATGAAATCAACCGAGCTCAAGTAAGTACCCCAAAATACCCATACAAGTTTATGTTATGATTATCAGTTGATAGAACAGCATGCTAGAATAACACTAAGGATCTAGGGATGATGCCTTATGTGCCTATTATTTGTGCTTTTGAGCTGCATAGTAGTGCTGAGTAGACAGTAGTAGGATAGCCTGTTTAGCTTATGCCCGAGTTATGAGTTTGTCTTGCATGTTAGTTCAGATTTTTGCTACATGTGTATGATTTCTTGAGTATGTTGTGGTTAGATTTTCCCTTGTCTGAATGCTACTTGCTTTGTGCATTATGGGATTCTGAATGATGGAAGTTAGCTATTAGGTGGATACGCCACGTCACATGTGATCAGGGTTGAATAATCTCAGAGTGCTGGATTTGACCCTATTTCACAGCTCTCGTTTGAGTCCAACCGTTGTTGGGACGAGTCTTTTACTCGAAGGATTATGTGACAACCCTAAATCTATTGCCGTTACAAATCCCATCTTCACTAACGAAATGCGTCGCTATATGTTATTTTATGTAATATTTGGAGTCGTCAATAAACAATTATCTAGTTATTTATATGTCTTTATATAATCATAGTAAATATAACTTGTATGTGTTAACCCCATTTAACCAAATAGAGTTATATTACTTTTCAACCACTTCACCCAGGTAAAAAGTTTTAACCCCGTTAAACTTTAGCATCGGGTAGCTGTGTATCGGGTGCAATACCCGAGACATATATAAACAAATGGGCACTACATTTAAGCTCTTTTACCACACCTACACTCTCTCTCACTACTTTCTCTCTCTAGACCCGAACCCGACTCCAAAACCGCGAATTCCGGCTTCCAAACGTAAGGACTCATTCCCTATCTTATTCTAAACATACTTCATTGTATTTAGAGGCTAAAAATCATTGAAAATAAGGATCAAAAGGGAGTTTACGGCCTAAGAAGCCCCTTAGGCCGTAAACACCTAAAAACTTGCCAAAAGCCTCATTTTTCCTTCCTTTAAGTTTATGGACTAATTAAGAGATATACCTATGAGATTTTGGACATTAAAACACAAGAGTTTGAAGCCTAAAAAGGAGTTTACGGCCCAAGCTTATGCTTAGGCCGTAAACACCCAAAAACCCTTGTTAAAATTCCCAAAAACTCATCTAGGACATGTAGTAATTTAGCCTTGACACTAGGAAATGTTTAAGTGCATTAAACAACACCATTTGAGGACAAAAAGAGGAGTTTACGGCCAAGTCTAAGCTTGGGCCGTAAACACCCAAATTTTATGTCAAACAAGTCCCAAAAACTTATCTAGGGCATGTAAGGAAATTAGCTAAGGCCCTAGGAAGTGTGTTGTACCATTAAACATCTACTTTTGAGGCCAAAAGAAGAGTTTACGGCCAAGGCTATACTTTGGCCGTAAACTCCCCAATTTTTATGCCAAAATGTCCCGAAACTCCATCTAAGGCCTTCTAGAATTTATCTAAGGTGAAGGAAGTGTGTTGTACCATTTAAACATCCATTTTGAGGGATTAAATGGAGTTTACGGCCCAAGCACAAGTCATTGCCATAAAATCCCCAAAATGTCACAAAATGAGGGTTTAAACCCTCCATATTAGTTCAAGACACTTGCTATTAAATTAGGAAAGTGAAATAAGGCCTTAAACTTGCATTTTGGAGGAGCACATGAGTTTACGGCCAAGCCTAGGGGCTTACGGCCGTAAACTCCCAAGGAGTGGCCTTTGGGCCGTAAACTCCAAGGGAGTGAACTCATGGACCCTCCCGTAAATCACTCTTGGCCTTGTACCACTCCCGGGAACCCCTTCTAGGCCCTAAAACCCCGAAACGATGCTAGAATGCTCAAATACTTTAATGAAAAGCATAAGATGATTAACTTCTTGTAAAATACATATTTCATATGACATTAGGGTCTTAAAAAGGTGCTCAAGTCGTTATTCGATACCAAACGCTCAACCGACACTTTTACCCGATTTACCCGATTTATGCGATTTCAGGTGAGTTCATACCCCTTTAATGAACCTTTCAAATGTTTTATATCTTTTAGGGGGGAGATACAAGTTGCTTATATATGTTTATGGAAAGTTTTACAGAACGATTTTCCACGTTACGAGAATTAATCACATGTGATTCACTATCCTTAGTTCAAATCACATGTGATTTATCACTATGCCTTATAAACAGATTTATACGTTTTCAAAACTATTTCGGACAAGCAAGCAAGATTTTAAATGTTCTTATAGAAAATACTTTTATTAAATCAATTTACTTATAAAATGTAACCACACTGATATATTTATATAAGTAAGACTTGGAGGACTTAGGATCGATATTTCGCCTTATTTCCTGTTCTTGTTTGATTGTGGGCTTAGGGTAGTAGTTATCCGTACGACTGTCGTTGATTTCTTAGTTATATAACTTGTATATTAGTATGGGACACGAATATTTCTCCTTTCACTAGATACTAAAGTCACTAACATGTCAAGAACCATCCACACTAAGTTAACTATAATAGGTATAGTTAATGTTGATACTGCTACTACTCGCTAAAGTCACTACTCTCTACACTATAATACTCACTATTACCAGAAAATACACTAGT
Organism: Lactuca sativa; assembly: GCF_002870075.4. Taxonomy (NCBI): domain Eukaryota; kingdom Viridiplantae; phylum Streptophyta; class Magnoliopsida; order Asterales; family Asteraceae; genus Lactuca; species Lactuca sativa. The sequence continues at coordinate 62,913,305 of NC_056624.2, forward strand.
AAGAGAATACACTATGATCAATACTAAAAGATTACTACACTATAACAAAAGAGAAAACACTAAACAAACAATAATACACTAACCCACTACGAGATACTCTATTCGCTACCCACTATGCCCAGAGTTTTCCGACTGGAAGACGACACTACATGTATAGATCTATACGGGGCAGACGCTATTACATCCCGACTGTTAATTTCAGTCCGTGCCGTGCATGCCCAGGGATGCCACTACTTCACTATATTGTGCATGACTGGGAAGGTCATGGGATCCTCTATTATCCTCACTATTAGTAATATACAAGGAATACACTATAACTACACTAAAATACTACACTAAATGCTAAACTACATCCCGAAGTAAGTAAGTATCTATCACTAAAGGAAGCTTGCACCTTTATCACTGATTACAGGCTTAACCTATTCTATCACATTTACTATTTGGAGATTTGCTAATATACTTTTACAATAAACTGTTTTCAAAAATGAAGAATGCATAATTTTCACAGATTTTCACTTACAATGTATTTTCTCGAAAATATGGGATTTTCTAGGTTTTCTACTGCTGATGAATATAAATGGCACATTTTTTTCGCACTAATGCTTTTTATACAAAAACTCACACTAAACTCTTATGAACTCACCAGCTTTATGCTGATATTCGTTTTCAAAATAACTTGTATCTTCAGGTCAAAGATAGACAGGTACAGACGCAACATTTTTTGGAGAAGGTGGAGCATACAAGACCCATCTCTTATTTTTGAATTACTTTTGGTGTTTGTTGAACAATATAAAACACGCTTGTAATTAAATTCACTATGTAAATGAAATGGTTGTATGTTTCTTGTTTGCTATTATACAATTGTGATGATACTGTACATGACGTCCTCCACCCTGAGACGTATTCCGCCGTTATTGGTTTTGGGGTGTGACAGATTGGTATCAGAGCTTTGTTTATAGTGAATCAAGTATATCAACCTATAAAAGATATACGAACTATAAACACTTCGAGACTAAAACACTCTGACCAAGAATATATACTGTTAAGTATCTAAAAGATCTAACTAAGTATATATATATATATATATATATATATATATATATATATATATATATATATATATATACACACACATCACTATAAAACACAGAAATCAGTATCACCCTAGAACAGAACAAAAGTATTAAGATTATTGGGCAGCACAATTGAGCTTAGAGACATATAGTCACATTCGGGGTGATGTAGCCTGATCAACTACATTTTCCTGAGAATGACTAGCATGTGCCTAAGTTTGGCTGTGGTGTTGCAACAAGTCTAAAACTTACCAACACTACCACAATAACGTTACCATAAGAATACTATAGGAGTATTCTGTATCTCTAGATTATACGTATGTGACAACAAAAAGAGTCGTTATTAATAGGACAATAGTTGCTAAGTGGACACACCACGATTACATGTGACTAGGGCGCTATAGACTCAGAATCTGCAGCCTTTGCTTCATTCCCTATTCTCGTTTGACTGGGGGTCTGAAGTTAGGGTGGTTTATTCGTTGGACTATCTTGCTTCGGTTACATGTAATCGGTATACACTATGCAAGTATTGGGTCGACTAATAACGATTCATCCTATAAGTATCTTAGAATAATACGTCTATTAATCCTCTTTTCCCCTTTCTCGCGTAGATAGCATGGCTGGCTTCCACCTACCCGGCGATCCGTACTTTCCGAACCAGGGCAATGGAGGATGGCTCGAAGAGGAGTCAGACGACGATCACCCGATTCCTTTGGATGATCATCATGCTGAAGGCTTCTCGGATAGCTCGAGCTCCGAGCCAGAAGTCAACAACCAACCTCCTGAAGCCCCGAACCCTAGCCCCCGTCCGGCATTTCAGGGCCCCACTCCTATGTGGGCAATATCCTTGCATCGATGGAGCAAGGAGCAGGGTCAGCCCTTGCCTTACAATGGAGACCGAAGCTTCTACAACATAAGCGAAGGAGGATCAGCGGATCGGGTTCTGCCCATCATGATCCGAAGGATTGCCAGGAATGTTGAGCAAAGTCAAGCTGCTATTGGTCGAGTTGTAGAAGTGGATGCCAACTCAAATCTCAACACTATTTGCATCTGTCAACTCGAAGAAAACATGGACAGGACAAGGAGGACCAACGAGGCTCTGCAGCATCAGCTGGCTGCATCCCGAGCTGAAGTTAGGGAACTCCGAGCACTCCAAAGGACTCATGACCGACACCTTCAAGAAGTTATGCGTCAACTAGCAGATCTGAGGATTCGCCCAACAAGCAACCGTCGCTAGTAGAAGATGTCTAGTTACCTCACTTTTTTTGTTTAAAGGACTAGCCTTTTTATCTCTATGTTCCGTAGATCTCTTGTCTGTAAACATTCCTAGTTTAAAAGTACTCTAGTTGAACCTCTAAACTGCCAAGATTTTCTCTATGGAATGATGTAAGACCTACTGCTAGGTCAATTTTCATGAACTTGTGTTGCATAATTAATACCAGTATATTGGCAGTTGATTTCTCTATTGCTATAACTCTCATCCTGATCTTGGATTATGTTGATTTAATCCACGAAACACTCTATTCATATTCGCAATAGGCTCTTACTATTGCTATCATTTCTATGATCTTCCAGTGAAGGATGCCTCCACGAAAGCGTCCCAGCAGAGGAAGACCCGCAACTCAAACCCCTCCTCCACCACCTCCTCCTCCGCAGTTCGACCCGATATTATTCCAAACAGCTGTGACTGCGGCTGTAACCGTAGCCATGGCCCAAATAAACTCGGGTGATGCGAGCGGTGGTAACTCCAGGTTCGGTGAAGTCCATCAAAGGGTACAGGGATGCACTTATAAGGATTTCATGAACTGTAAACCTACCTTCTTCGACGGTACGGGAGGAATTCTGGCATTGTCCCAATGGTTCGAAAGAACCAAAGCTGTATTCGAGATGTGCTCTTATCCCGAAGAGAGCAAAATTAAGTTCGCTACTACTACCCTCACTAACAGGGCCTTATCATGGTGGAACGGCCATGTCAGTGCACTCTCCTTGGTCACAGCAAATGCCATGGGTTGGGACACTCTAAAAGATCTCATGAGAGGAGAGTACTGCCCTAGGGGCGAGGTTCAGAAACTTGAGGAAGAACTCTGGAACCTCAAGATGAAAGGGACTGACATAGCGGCTTATACGGCCAGGTTTTGCGACTTGGCGGCTATGTGTCCCAACATGATCCCCTCTGAAGGCAAGAAGATTGAACGATACATCTGGGGTTTAGTGCCCCCTTATCGAGGAAATGTTCTGGCCTCACGCCCTACCACTTTTGACAGCGCCAAGGAATTGGCCCAGAGTCTGATCAACCACGAAATCTCCTCCACTCCAGCAACAACAACCACAACAACCACTGCACCACCTGATTCAGCTGACAGAAAAAGGAAACGGTGGGATAAGAAGAAAGGCAAGAAAGCTCAAACTGCCTCTAAAGACCAACAGATCGTGGCGGTCCGTGCTGCTACCACTCCAGCTGCTCCAGCCTCGCCAAAAGCTTACAGTGGAAACTTGCCCAAGTGTCCCAAGTACCCTTTTCACCACAATGGCCCCTGCCGTGAATTCTAGTGTTCCAACTGCGGTTGAAAGGGCCATACAGTCCGATTTTGCAAGGCCCCTCCCAAACCTATCACGCAGGTTCCTGGTACGGGAGTGACCCTAACTTGTTATGGCTGCGGGGAAGCGGGTCATTTTAAGAAGAACTGTCCGAAGGCTACCAATGCTGGGGGAACTGGAAGGCTACTCGCTATTGGTCACAATGAAGCGGTAGTTGATCCCACGGTGGTCATGGGTACGTTCCTTCTCAACAACTCTTATGCTTGTGTCTTATTCGATAGTGGTGCAGAAAGAAGCTTCATAAATCAAAACTTTAAACACTTACTCAAACAAACCCCTCAACCACTAAAAGAAACATTCGTCGTAGAAATGGCTAATGGGAAAACAGAAAGCTCTAATAAAATCTATATAGGTTGTACTCTCACGTTAGATGATCACCCCTTTTCAATCGATCTTATACCAGTCTCAATAAAAAATTTCGATGTCATTGTTGGTATGGATTGGTTGAGTCTTCATCACGCCGATATCCTATGCTCCGACAAAGCCCTTCGCCTGAACCTTCCTAATCGTGAAACCCTAATCATATACGGAGATAAGCCAAGTACGAGCCTTCATATCATCTCCAGTATCCAGGCTCAGAAATACTTGCGCAAGGAATATCGCGCCTTTCTTGCTCACGTTGTCGACACTAACTAGAAATTGAAAGATCCAAAAGACATTCCCGTAGTATGCGATTTCCCTGATGTCTTCCCGGAGGATCTTCCAAGCCTACCTCCCAAATGATAGGTTGAATTCAGAATTGACCTAGTCCCAGGAGCTACCCCCGTAGCTAAGTCGCCCTACCGTGTAGCGCCCGCCGAAATGCAAGAGCTATCCGGCCAACTCAACGAACTGCTCAGCAAGGGCTTTATAAGACCGAGCTTCTCACCTTGGGGAGCCCCGGTCTTGTTCGTGAAGAAAAAGGATGCATCTTTTCGGATGTGCATCGATTATAGGGAACTTAATAAACTCACGGTCAAAAATCGCTATCCTCTCCCTCGTATCGACGATCTATTCGACCAACTCCAAGGAGCAAGTTACTTCTCCAAGATTGATCTTAGATCCGGGTATCATCAGTTACGGGTGCTTGAGGAAGATGTTCCGAAGACAGCCTTCCGAACCCGCTACGGGCATTTTGAGTTCGTAGTGATGCCCTTTGGACTGACTAATGCCCCTGCAGTGTTTATGGACTTGATGAATAGGGTGTGTCGTCCATATCTAGATCAGTTCGTCATCATCTTTATTGATGATATACTCGTCTACTCTCGGAGCGAGGAAGAACACGGGGATCATTTACGACGAGTCCTGGAAACACTACGATCCGAGAAGTTATATGCGAAGTTCTCTAAGTGCGAGTTTTGGATCCGAAGAGTTGAATTCTTAGGACACGTGGTCAGTGAAGACGGAATCCACGTGGATCCCTCCAAAATTAAAGCTATTGAGAACTGGTCAGCACCGAAGACGCCTACAGAAATTCGTCAATTTCTAGGCCTCGCTGGCTACTACCGCAGATTCATCCAAAATTTCTATCGAATTGTGAAGCCTCTCACTATGTTAACCCAAAAGGGTGTATCATTCGACTGGGAAGAGAAACAGGAGAAGGCATTTCAGACCCTGAAGCGAGCCCTATGCACCGCACCAGTATTATCCCTTCCCGAAGGGACAGAAGATTTCGTTGTATATTGTGATGCATCCAATCAGGGGCTCGGTTGTGTCTTGATGCAACGAGGCAAGGTTATCGCCTATGCCTCAAGGCAGCTAAAGACCCATGAAGTGAACTACACTACTCACGACCTCGAGTTAGGAGCGGTTGTCTTCGCACTAAAAATCTGGAGACACTACTTGTATGGGACGAAGAGCGTGGTGTACACTGATCATAAAAGCCTCCAACATATACTGAACCAAAAAGAACTCAACATGAGACAGCGTCGATGGGTCGAGCTACTTAACGATTACGAGTGTGAAATTAGATATCATCCGGGGAAGGCCAACGTAGTGGCCGACGCCCTGAGTAGAAAGGAATATTCTGGTCGAAGGACCAAGTCATTGACAATGACTATCCATTCACATCTATCCACACAGATCAAAGAGGCTCAGCTGGAAGCCTTAAAGCCAGAGAACGTGACAGGAGAATCCCTGCGCGGAATGGATAAAAATCTGGAGGTTAAGGGTGACGGAGCCTACTACTTCATGGACCGAATCTAGACTCCACACCATGGAGGTTTCAGAGACTTGGTTATGAGGGAAGCACACAACACTCGTTACTCCGTCCACCCGGGTTCAGATAAGATGTATCTAGATCTCAAAAACCTATACTGGTGGCCGAACATGAAAGCGGAGATCGCTACCTTTGTGAGTAAGTGCCTTACTTGCGCGAAGGTCAAAGTCGAATATCAAAAGCCATCAGGACTCCTCCAACAACCTGAGATACCAGAATGGAAGTGGGAGCGGATCACAATGTACTTTATCACCAAACTGCCCAAGACAGCGGGTGGATTAGATACCATTTGGGTCATCGTTGACAGGTTGACCAAGTCCGCACACTTCCTACCCATCAAAGAAACGGACAAGATTGAGAAACTCACGAGAACATACATAAAAGAAATAGTACGACTACATGGCGTCCCTATATCTATTATCTTAGACAGAGATAGTAGGTTCACCTCTAGGTTTTGGCAATCATTGCAAATGGCACTAGGGACGAGGCTGGACATGAGTACAGCCTACCATCCGCAGACCAACGGACAAAGTGAGAGGACGATCCAAACCTTAGAATACATGCTGCGAGCTTGTGTGACCGACTTCGGGAAATCGTGGGATACACACTTGCCCCTTGTGGAGTTTTCCTACAACAATAGTTATCATACGAGCATCAAGGCAGCTCCATTCGAAGCCCTCTACGGCCGAAAGTGCAGATCCCCTCTGTGCTGGGCTGAGGTGGGTGACACTCAGTTAGCTAAAGGACGAGTTCCTAACAGTGCCCTCACTGGTCCGGAGATCATTCGAGAGACGACCGAGAAGATTGTACAGATACGTGAACGACTAAAAGCCGCTAGGGATCGACAGAAAAGCTACGCCGACAAACGAAGAAAACCCTTGGAATTCCAGGTGGGAGACCGAGTCTTGTTAAAAGTCTCGCCCTGGAAGGGCACGACATGCTTTGGAAAGCGTGGAAAGTTGAAGCCAAGGTACATAGGGCCTTTCGAGATTCCTGCCAGAATCGGCCCCGTAGCTTATAAACTCAACTTACCCCACGAGCTAAGTAACATACATCCTACCTTCCACGTCTCAAACTTGAAGAAATGTCTGTCTGAAGAGACTCTCGTGATCCCCCTCAACGAGATCGAGGTCAATGAGAGCCTCAACTTCGTGGAAGAGCCTGCGGAGATTATGGATCGGGAAGTAAAACGGACGAAACAAAGCTGCATCCCAATTATGAAGGTTCGGTGGGACGCCAAGCGAGGACCGGAATTCACTTGGGAGCGCGAGGACCAAATGAAACTCAAATATCCCCATCTCTTCGCTTAGTAGTATTGTAATTCTTATCTGTATGAATTCGGACGAAATTCCCCTAACGGGGGGTTGATGTGACAACCCCAAATCTATTGCCGTTACAAATCCCATCTTCACTAACGGAATGCGTCGCTATATGTTATTTTCTGTAATATTTGGGGTCGTCAATAAACAATTATCTAGTTATTTATATGTCTTGATATAATCATAGTAAATATAACTTGTATGTGTTAACCCCGTTTAACCAAATAGAGTTATATTACTTTTCAACCACTTCACCCGGGTAAAAAGTTTTAACCCCGTTAAACTTTAGCATCGGGTAGCCGTGTATCGGGTGCAATACCCGAGACATATATAAACAAATGGGCACTACATTTAAGCTCTTTTACCACACCTTCACTCTCTCTCACTACTTTCTCTCTCTAGACCCGAACCCGACTCCAAAACCGCGAATTCCGGCTTCCAAACGTAAGGACTCATTCCCTATCCTATTCTAAACATACTTCATTGTATTTAGAGGCTAAAAATCATTGAAAATAAGGATCAAAAGGGAGTTTACGGCCTAAGAAGCCCCTTTGGCCGTAAACACCTAAAAACTTGCCAAAAGCCTCATTTTTCCTTCCTTTAAGTTTATGGACTAATTAAGAGATATACCTAGGAGATTTTGGACATTAAAACACAAGAGTTTGAAGCCTAAAAAGGAGTTTACGGCCCAAGCTTATGCTTAGGCCGTAAACACCCAAAAACCCTTGTTAAAATTCCCAAAAACTCATCTAGGACATGTAGTAATTTAGCCTTGACACTAGGAAATGTTTAAGTGCATTAAACAACACCATTTGAGGACAAAAAGAGGAGTTTACGGCCAAGTCTAAGCTTGGGCCGTAAACACCCAAATTTTATGTCAAACAAGTCCCAAAAACTTATCTAGGGCATGTAAGGAAATTAGCTAAGGCCCTAGGAAGTGTGTTGTACCATTAAACATCTCCTTTTGAGTCCAAAAGAAGAGTTTACGGCCAAGGCTATACTTGGCCCGTAAACTCCCCAATTTTTATGCCAAAATGTCCCAAAACTCCATCTAAGGCCTTCTAGAATTTATCTAAGGTGAAGGGGAGTGTGTTGTACCATTTAAACATCCATTTTGAGGGATTAAATGGAGTTTACGGCCCAAGCACAAGTCTTGGCCGTAAACTCCCCAAAATGTCACAAAATGAGGGTTTAAACCCTCCATATTAGTTCAAGACACTTGCTATTAAATTAGGGAAGTGAAATAAGGCCTTAAACTTGCATTTTGGAGGACCACATGAGTTTACGGCCAAGCCTAGGGGCTTACGGCCATAAACTCCCAAGGAGTGGCCTTTGGGCCGTAAACTCCAAGGGAGTGAACTCATGGACCCTCCCGTAAATCACTCTTGGCCTTGTACCACTCCCAGGAACCCCTTCTAGGCCCTAAAACCCCGAAACGATGCTAGAATGCTCAAATACTTTAACGAAAAGCATAAGATGATTAACTTCTTGTAAAATACATATTTCATATGACATTAGGGTCTTAAAAAGGTGCTCAAGTCGTTATTCGATACCAAACGCTCAACCGACACTTTTACCCGATTTACCCGATTTACCCGATTTACGCGATTTCAGGTGAGTTCATACCCCTTTAATGAACCTTTCAAATGTTTTATATCTTTTAGGGGGGAGATACAAGTTGCTTATATATGTTTATGGAAAGTTTTACAGAACGATTTTCCACGTTACGAGAATTAATCACATGTGATTCACTATCCTTAGTTCAAATCACATGTGATTTATCACTATGCCTTATAAACAGATTTATACGTTTTCAAAACTATTTCGGACAAGCAAGCAAGATTTTAAATGTTCTTTTAGAAAATACTTTTATTAAATCAATTTACTTATAAAATGTAACCACACTGATATATTTATATAAGTAATACTTGGAGGACTTAGGACCGATATCTCGCCTTATTTCCTGTTCTTGTTTGATTGTGGGCTTAAGGTAGTAGTTATCCGTCCGACTGTCGTTGATTTCTTAGTTATATAACTTGTATATTAGTATGGGACACGAATATTTCTCCTTTCACTAGATACTAAAGTCACTAACATGTCAAGAACCATCCACACTAAGTTAATTATAATAGGTATAGTTAATGTTGCTACTGCTACTACTCGCTAAAGTCACTACTCTCTACACTATAATACTCACTATTACCAGAAAATACACTAGTAAGAGAATACACTATGATCAATACTAAAAGATTACTACACTATAACAAAAGAGAAAACACTAAACAAACAATAATACACTAACCCACTACGAGATACTCTATTCACTACCCACTACGCCCGGAGTTTTCCGACTGGAAGACGACACTACATGTATAGATCTTTACGGGGCAGACGCTACTACATCCCGACTGTTAATTTCAGTCCGCGCCGTGCAGGCCCAGGGATGCCACTACTTCACTATACTGTGCATGACTGGGAAGGTCATGGGATCCTCTATTATCCTCACGATTAGTAATATACAAGGAATACACTATAACTACACTAAAATACTACACTAAATGCTAAACTACATCCTGAAGTAAGTAAGTATCTATCACTAAAGGAAGCTTGCACCTCTATCACCGATTACAGGCTTAACCTATTCTATCACATTTACTATTCAGAGATTTGCTAATATACTTTTACAATAAACTGTTTTCAAAAATGAAGAATGCATACTTTTCACAGGTTTTCACTTACAATGTATTTTCTGGAAAATATGGGATTTTCTAGGTTTTCTACTGCTTATGAATATAAATGGCACATTTTTTTCGCACTATTGATTTTTATACAAAAACTCACGCTAAACTCTTATGAACTCACCAGCTTTATGCTGATATTCCTTTTCAAAATAACTTGTATCTACAGGTCAAAGATAGACAGGTACAGACGCAGCATTTTTTGGAGAAGGTGGAGCATACAAGACCCATCTCTTATTTTTGAATTACTTTTGGTGTTTGTTGAACAATATAAAACATGCTTGTAATTAAATTCACTATGTAAATGCAATGGTTGTATGTTTCTTGTTTGCTATTATACAATTGTGATGATGCTATACATGACGTCCTCCACCCCGAGACGTATTCCGCCGTTATCGGTTTTGGGGTGTGACAGATTATCTGAGCCTCGTCACATGTGATGGTATCCAGGTGATGGCTAATTGGCATCACAAGGAGACCTTCAGTAGCTGAGGACTGGTTTGTGTTGAGTCAGAGGTTTCCCTAGGGTAAGCCTAGGATGAGATAGTGCTGGGAGCAGTATTAGTGGATAAGGGACCTGGTGGAGTCAAAGCAATTCCTGAGGAAAGTACGGATAGATGTGGAAGGTAGTATGGGCCCGTACTACTGAAAGCATAGGATCCGTACTCGATTTGGGAAGGGCCGAGACAAGACCAGGAACCTGGTAGAGTATGTTTGGTCTCGCATCAGTGATGAGTATTCTGATGGTGGTTATGGTATATTTTCAGCATGGTGACATTGCGAGAGAGACCAGCAGGCGGTTCAGGCGCCGGAGAGGGATCGGGCTCGGGTTCAGGGACCGAGCAGCTCGAGGAGCGGATGACAGAGTTGATATCAGCTGAGGTTACGCGCAGTATTTTAGCTCAGACTCCTGTGATCTTTGGCACGGTCAAGGAGGGTATACTGGAGATCTTGGATGAGAGGCTAGGAGCCTTCCGCACTGAGATGATGGCATTGATGGGAGCGCGTACTCTGACATTTCGAGAGTTCAGAGCCTGCGGGGCACCAGATTATCATGGGGCTAGGGACCCCATTGCTAGCAGCAGATGGTTGGCTGATGTAGCCAACACTTTTCGTACGAGCAAGTGTCCCGAGGGGGACAAGGTCAGACTCGCTTCCTGTCTTCTGAAGGACAGAGCGAGGGATTGGTGGGAGGAGATTGGTCATGCTTTGGGGGATGATGCCGCGTTGGACGCGATGACTTGGAGCGATTTCTCGTCCAGGTTCAGGGCGGAGTTTTCGCCAATGATTGAGGTGCGGCAGATGGCGCGAGAGTTTCGGGATTTGACGCAGACTACTGAGACTGTGGCGGAGATCACCGCCAAGTTCAGGGAGAGGGCTCTTCTTGTACCGCAGTATGTTGCGGATGAGGAGATGAAGAAGGCTCGGTACCATGAGATGTTGAGGGATGACATCAGGGAGTTCGTGAGCAGATCCAGCTGTAAGACGCTGGAAGATATGATTTCTCGGGCTAGAGAAAGGGAGATTGATTTGGAGCAAATCCGGAAGAGGAAGCCGGATGAGGTTCAAGTAGCTGCGGGTTCGGGCAAAAGGCCCAAGGGATCAGATTCGAGATCGAGGGATCATCAGGACCGCAGTCGGTGTGGAAAGTGTGGCAGGGCAAACGGGGGCGCGTGGAGGAGTGGTAGCGGTGGTGAGTCTGGTTGCTTCAAGTGCGGTCGGACTGGTCATTTCAGCAGGGATTGCACTGTTACCGCTGCGCAGGGATTAAACTTGATATGTTTTCATTGCAACCAGCGGGGCCACAAGAAGGCCTAGTGCCCCAGTTTGTCTTCGGCAGGACGGGTGATGGCATCCGCCCCTGCAACTTTGAGGATCGCGGATGGCCGTCAGGGCCGGGTAGAGGCACCTGCAGCAGGGAGCAGGGCTTTTCAGATGGCGACTTTGGAGACGCGAGCGACGCCGGACGTTGCAGGTATGCAACTTCCATTTCCAGTTCTTTTATTTGTGCATGATTATGTTGTTATGGTTCTGCATCATCATCGGTGTGAGTATTTTATTTATGTGTGGTTGATTATGGTCGAGTTATATGCCATCTGTATACCTTGGATATTTGTATGGTAGTTAGGGAATGTGCTCTATTGGAGAAGGTTACGTAGGATGCAATAGCTGTAGCATGCTTGGGAGGGACTTAGTATGTCTCGTTAGATCAGGATCGTGTAGTGTCAGAGATGGATTGGTTAGATCCCTAGCTATGGTAAGCTTGGGTTCCTCAGCAGATTGATTATGGAATGGTAGCAAGGATTGGGTTTTCGCTTTGAGCATTGAGCAACAAAGGGTAAGTAGGATCGAAGTGGGGGAGAATCCTCCGAGTAAGACAGGGTAGGAGCACGCAGACCCAGAAGGAGTGTGCGACCTCCGAGGAGGAAAGGAGTAGTTCAGCATTTGATGGTTTGAGGATTTCAGGGTTGGGAGTTTGAGAAACTCCCCATCAGCTAGTGCGTGTGGTGGTAATGGTTAGTTCATGGTTGGGAATTCGGGTTGTGGATCACCCGTGGGACTCGAGGGAGTCAGAATGAGGATCTTGAGAGCTGATGGCACATGGGGTGCCTTTGTATTAGCAGTCAGTGGTAGGAGGCGATGTAAGACTACGGGGCAGCCATAGCATTCCCTAGCAGTCAGTGGTGGAAGTGTTGTAAACTACGGGGCAGCCGTAGCATTCACTAGCAGTCACCAATGGGTGGTGATGTAAGCCCATAGGTAAGACGTAGCATTCCTTAGTAGTTTCATTAGCGGAGTTAGGGCGAGGCCCTTATCTCCTAGTGATCTGGTAGGGATCAGGAATGGGTAGTGGATGAAAATGACAGGGAGTTGCTTGTATAGCCATAGAGAGGTGAGACCTTGAGAGAGGCCGCTCCAGGATATAGTGGGTAAGACCCATGGGCGAGGCCCGTATGAGATTAGCAGTGTAGGTGAGACCTAAGAGCAGGGTTGCTTAGTAGAATGGTTGGGTGAGACCCGTGGGCGAGGCCCGAACGGGAGAGTGGTTAGACTAGTGGGACTGGGAAGTTAGAGGCAGGTGGGACCCGTGGGCAAGGCCCGTGAGTTTTAGCAGCACAGGTGGGACCTGGTAGGGACCTTAGTGTCAAATTAGGGGATCGGGGATCCCAGGTTTGTAGTGTCTGAGTGGCAGAATTGTTTGAGGAGTTATAGGTAGTCGAGGTTTCTTTGGAAGTCGGTAAGAGCGACTAGTGTTGGTGTTGGGACCAGCTACCGGTGGGAGCCGGTAATCCAGATATTGATAGGTTGGTGGGGACCAGAGTGGTCTCAGTTCATCCGAAAGACAGATGAGGAAAGGCAGAAATATCCGGTCAGTAGTAGTGCGGGAAAGCGGGTTATGGTGGAACTTAGTTAGTTGAGTCGAGGAATGCTCGACACCAAGTTATGTCAAGAGAAGAGTGTCAGTGGTTACTGGCAGTGATGACCTGTACCGAATTTAGCGGGAATAATGGAATGGTGAAGATAGGACCTTCACAATGTCAGAGGAAATAGTTGTTTTTGGAGCATCGCCTTGGGAAGGCAAGGGAATTGCGTGAGGAAGGAAGGGGGGAACCCCTATAGGTTCAGAGGCAGTACTCGGAGAGTACCAAGAGGAATGTCGGTTGAGTAAGTTGTGTTTCCAGAATGTTCAGGGTTAGGGTTGACCCGAGATGATTACTCGCAAGGGTTGATGCTAGTCAGAATGATCAGGAAGGTAGTCAGCTAGTGTTGGAACAATTGGTGGGGTATTGGAGGCAGATAGCAGGCGGTGAGCCATGGTAAACTTCGAGGACGAAGTATAGTTTAAGTGGGGGAGAGTTGTAACATCCAAGATTTTGAAAGCCAATAAAGTAAGGAAACCCTAAAATTAAGGGGGACTCGACGAGTCCAAGGAGGAACTCGACGAGTCCGAGCGGGATCCGAGTCGAGGAGTAAGTGACCAACTCAGCGAGTCGGCGTAGGTGACTCGGCGAGTAGGGTCTGTGTGAGGAAAACCCTAAATCCGGGGCTTGGAGCCTATTTAAACATCTCATTCTTCTTCCTAGGGCTCCTTTACTGCCTCTCCAACCCAGAATACGAACCTTAAACAACCATTGTTGCTTATTCAAGCTCTTTGCCATTTTGTGGGTGATTTGAAGGAAGAAGGAGGGAAGGAATCATTGAGGCTTCAAGGAACTGCAGCAAATCCGAAGTTTGGGGAACATTTATGAGCATTTGAAGGTATTAAGTCATTCCTCTCCTTGAGATCTTCTTTGGTTATGAGTCTTGGGGCTTTTAAGCCATGTCTAAGATCAATCTCGAGCTTGAGGTCCAGATATGAGGATGCTACCTTAGATCCATGCTTGTTTTGGTTTATAATCCCGCAAAGTATCAGCCATTGAGTGGATTTTGCAGCCCCTTGGCCTTAAACCCTAGTTTATGGTGCATTTTGCCTAGATCTCCATTTCTACACGTAAAGTTTGCAACTTTATGTGGGGGATAGGCTTGGGAAGGGTAGATCTACAGTTTGGAGTCCATGCATGACTCGAAAGTCCTCTGCATGTATGTAGATCTGGATGGACTCGACGAGTCCTTCGACTGGACTCGACGAGTGGCTTGAAGATGAGGAGGAACTCGACGAGTGGGATGAAAAACTCGTCGAGTCGGATGAAGATGGGCATGAACTCGGCGAGTTAGATGAACAACTCGGCGAGTTGGATGAAGATTGCTTTGTGCTCGGCGAGTCTGTTCTTAGACTCGGCGAGTCAGGTCGCATAGTCCCAAACCCTTCGAGTTAAGACTCGAGTCAGCTAGTCGACCAAGGACTCAGTGAGTTGGTCAGGACATGATTCAGGAATCTGTAGACTCGACGAGTCAGGGCTGACTTGGTGAGTCAAGTCGCGATTGGAAGGACTTTGAGCATAAGAACTCGGCGAGTCAGTAAGGGGACTCGGCGAGTAGGGTTGACCTGGAAGGTTGACTTTGACCAAGACTTTGACTTTGGCAAGGGTTGACTTGGTTGACCTTTGAAGGTCAGTTAGACTAAGTAATGTGTCGATATTGGTAGCTTGGGGAGCTAGTGGAGCAGCAGTTCGGAGTCAGTGGACGGGTAGCGGTCAAAGGGATTAGCAGCAGCAGTTCAGCAGTATCAGGTGAGTTTCCTTTTGTATGAATGAGCCTACGGCCACAATGCCGGCCCATGTAGTTATGAGTAGAAGACCTGGGGTTTAGCCCTAGGCACAATATGCTAGTATGGTGTTCGGACGAGGTCCAATGATAGAGGGCAGGTGCCCAAGGAGTGGTTTATGTAATAGTTTATACTTGTTGTCTGTGTGATACTTGTATGTGCCTGGTAGGGAGGTGAGTGGGGGCGATGTCCCGTATCTCACCAATAGCAGAGTGTGTATGGTGTTCCACATCTCAGTAGCAGCAGTCCAGGGGTGAGGCCCAAGTTAGGAAAAGAGTGAGGACGGGCGGGGCCCGTATCTCACTATCAGCAGGAGTATGGACGAGGTTCCATGATTCATCAGTAGCAGGACACGGGTGGGACCCGGAGGTAGGCGAGGCCTATGAGCAAGAGCTGTTAGCATACGCTTAGCTTATGTGATGTTGTGTGATATATGTATGTGCTGTTATATGTTAGTGGGCGGGGCCCTGTGACAGGCGAGGCCTAAGCCAGGCGGGGCCTGGAGCGGCGGGGCCGTTGTAGCGGGCGGGCCCGAAGTAGGGGGCGAGGCCTCGGATAGCGGGCGTGGCCCAGTATGTGCAGTATGTGGTTATGCATGGTATGTGGTAAGGTGGGGAACTCACTAAGCTTCGTGCTTACAATTTTCAGTTTTGTTTTCAGGTACTTCTGGTAGCGGAGGGAGGAGCTCAGGGTGATCGCATGGCACACACCATAGATTAGTCAGCCTGGGAATGTTTACTCTGATAATGACATGTGTTTTGAAAACTTATACTCAGATTATGTTTTGGAATGATGTCTGTGCTTAAAGTAATGTTTTATTAAAAGAAATTTTTGGTCTTGAATTATGGGACGTTACACAGGGTCTTCCACACATAAATTGACTTTACTGGAAACCAAGAGTCTTCTTGATGTGGATGTATCTTTCTAGGAGTTTGTAAGTTGGGGTGAAAACATTTATGTGAGGGAAAACTTGAAGGCTTATAAATTAGATTTTGGTGAAATGGAATGGGTGCCTTTTCAATATACAGGAGACGAACATGCTTTTGCTTTCTTTATTAGCCACTTGAGTCATAGTGCTGCTGCTAAACCAGAGTCGTCGGGATTAGAGCCTGGGAGATATGTTGTTAATGAAGGAGGTGGAAAGGCAAGGTTCTTTATTGCAGTTCAATGGTATTTTCCCCATGAATGTTTGAATGTTAATCTCTTACAAGATGCATGACCTTTAACCACTCTTACTTTTGTGTATATTTTCACAACTATCATTTTCTATTTGTTTTTCTTTGATGTGATTTGGTGTCCTTTTCTATGAGATGTGTGGCTAATAGATATGCTTTAGTTCATATTAATTTGTGGTTTTATCTTTTTACCTCTTTATTATTAGTTGATCGAACCATTTATTGGATGTGGTATTATAGTCATTTCTTGTAATACCTACTGAAAATCCAAGAGATTATTAATATACCATTGTGAATGCCACAACAACTCGTTATTAGGATTTCTTCTTTGCTTTCATCTACTAGTTATATATTATAAGAGAATCTGAAGTTAAGTGTAAAAGGATGTACTTCTTTGCATCTCACGTTGTAAGTTTTTATTGCTCATGTTGTGAGCTCAGTTTAAATTAGAATTTTGTTGAATTATTATCCCGTCGTGACCTCTCCATGGTCATATCGTGAGCCTTGGTTTTTCCCAAAAATCATACCTTTTACTCTTCGAAGCCCTAAATCAATTTGATCTTGAAACCGAATGTTACAACTAAAACCAAAGGTTTGCAACTTTTTCCAAAATTTTTACATTTTTGCATATTTTTATTCATTAAAGCTTTTACATTTGACAAAATGTTTGGTTTGAACATTTTTCTGGTTCACTAAAGTCCTTAAATTTTGCATAAGCATGCACAAATGGTAAAATTGAAAAAAAAATTGTAAAAGTCTTGTTTTAATAAACCAAAAATACACAAAAGGTTAAAACTGAAATTTTATGCTAAACTTAAGAACTTTTATGATAGTATCCCTATAAATAAAAAAATGTATAAAATGTTTTTAAAAAATAAAATTAAATTAAAAAAACAGTTAATCTATAGAGTAAATTACAAGAATGGTCCTTATGGTTTGGGGTAATTTGTGCGTTTACTCCCTAATTTATTTTTTTAACTCAAAAGTTTCATATTTTTTGTTTTTGTTACACGTTTGGTTTCTATCTTACCTAAAAAAACTATTATTTAAATAGAGAAAAATAGTAAGGTAGGTAAGGTAAGAGGGTGAGATTGGGGGTATACTTATTTAAATAAATTAAAAATCAATGGCAAAATAGTCGTTTTAGATAAGACAAAGACCAAATACATAACAAAAACAAACAATATAGATATTCCAAGTTAAAAAAATAAGTTAGGGATCAAACGCGCAAGTTACCTTAAACCATAGGGACTATTCGTGTAATTAACTCAAATCTATAATAAAAAATTCCAATGAGTTTAACTTGGAAACGTTGTTCACGGACAACAGTCGCAGACAAAAAGACCTTACAGCCCAAAAAATCATTCGGCTCTTTCGCTAAAGAAATAGGATTTCATTTGATTGGGAAACCGTCTTTTAGGTTCGTTTAGTTGATTTGATTATCTTTACGTGTTTCATAATTTAATTTTTGACTTGTTTGCTAATTTGAGTTTCGTTCCCTGTGCTAGTGTCAATGTTACTTGAAGTATATTGATGTTCTGATTATTTGGTCTTTTAAGTTTTGTTGATTATATATGATGTCTTATAATAGTTGGATAATGGATATAGCGTTTCTTTTTCTAGTTCATAAAGGAACATTTTACAACGTGGCTGATATACCCTTTGTTTGGTAAGGGCATTCATCTTTGTATAACTGCTAGTTAGATTGTATATGTTGTAGTGTGTAGATATTTTGTGTTTGTTTTCACTTAGGGATCCTGTTCATTCTTATGCATGTTTTTCTCTTTTTCTGTTTACAAGTGCAATTTGCAATTTACCATGAATGTTTATGTTATCTTTTGCAGGTTTAGGAATGACTACAGCAAGGAGAGTAACTAAAAACCAGATTGAAGATGATGCATCTAGCAGTAAGAATATGAAGACCGATGATGTGGGATCTTGGTCATACCTCAACCATGATGTGCTTTTATTAGTTATGATGCAACTGGGAGTCATCGATTTTGTTGCATTTAGTGGTGTTGGCAAGTCATGGAGATCTGTAGCATTCACTAACAGGAAAACATTTATGGTATCCAAACCACCAATGTTGATGGATATCTCTCCCCGTTGTAATAATAAGGATAGGAAATGCCGCCTAGAGGACTCTGAAGGAAGAGTGTACAAAACCACACTAACACATTCTGCTGGAATGTACTATGTTGGGTTAACTTGTGGTTACTTGATCTTGTTCAGGATGAAAACCAATAAGGACTTCTGGCTTGTGAATCCTATCACTAGACATGAACTTAATTTCCCTCATGCCCCTTGGATGCCTGATTATCTATCAAACATCAGTTGTGTCCTTGTCTTTTCACCTTCAATCTCTAAACTGGTGTATGTTGTGTTAGCCCAAAATCAAATATGGTTTTCTATAGAGGATGAGGGAGCATGGAATCATCTCTCCACTTTCGACTTCAAATTTTGTAGGGATTTACATGTTTTTAAGGGGAAGATATACACCGTAGACACGAATAATTTTAATTTATGTGAATTCAGACTCAATCCGGAGCCCAATGTGACGTTGCTCGAAACCAAGATTCTTATGGATGTTCCGGACATCATATATTGCCCGCAGCTTGTAAGTTGCAGTGAAAAGCTTTATGTGATGGAAAGTTATATGTACGGATGTTTTTTCAATGTTTATAAACTAGACTTTGGTGAAATAGAATGGATGCATTTTGAAGATACAGGAGAGGAACTCGGTTTCTTTTTCAGCTGCGTGGGTCATGGTGCTGCTGTTAAACTAGAGTTTTGGGCTGAACCTGTTGGGGTTGGAAAACTCTTCTATTAAACACTAAAATAGAATTACAATAGGAGGAGCAACTCTCACACTCAACTATTACAAAAAACCAACCCTCTCACTAACACTCTCACTCAAAGTGTTATACTATCTGTTTCTCTGTGTTTGGGATGCTTACAACTGAAGATGAAGCCTCTATTTATACCCATGACAGCCACCATTTGTGTAACCTTCATTAATTGTGTTCGTCATAGGGTAGGAAGAAAAACTTGTCCCGTAGGTTTCATTTTGTCAACAATGGTGGCTACCGTAGCTTTGGAGGCTGGAACACAACAAATCTCCCCCTCTAGTCTCCGTCCAACAATCCTCATCCCAACTATGTCAGCACATAGTCTGTGTTTCTCTTGTGTCACCACCTTTGTCAACATGTCTGCAGGATTGTTGTTGGTGTTGATCTTTAACAACTTTAATTCTCGTTCCTTAATTTCTTCTCTAAGCCAGTGATAATGTATATCAATATGTTTTGTGCGGGAATGGTACATCGAGTTCTTACTGAGGTCCATAGCACTCTGACTATCGCAATGAATGATGTACTCTTCTTGTTGAAAGCCTAATTCTTGAAGAAACCGTTTCATCCATATAAGCTCCTTCCCGGCTTCAACGACAACAATATACTCGGCTTCTGTTGTTGACAGTGCGACACACTTCTGTAGCTTGGATTGCCACGAGATAGCTCCTCCTGCCAAAGTAAAAATGTAACTTGATGTAGATTTCCTACTATCAAGATCTCCGGCCATATCGGCATCTGTATAACCTTCCACGATTGGCTTTGCTCCCCCGTAGCATAAACATAGTTTCGAACTACCCTTCAGGTATCGAAGTATCCATTTGACTGCTTCCTAATGTTGTTTTCCCGGATTAGCTAGATATCTACTCACAACACCAACAGCATGAGCAATATCTGGTCTTGTACATACCATCGCATACATAAGACTTCCTACGGCTGAGGAATAGGGGACTGCTTTCATCTCTTCTTTTTCTTTTTGAGAAGAGGGACAATTTTTCTTACTCAACTTGAAGTCGTTAGCCAAGGGCATACCAACGGGCTTGGCATTTTCCATGTTGAACCTTTTGATCACACGTTCAACATAATCTTCCTGTGATAAGAACAATTTTCTATCACGGATAATTTTCATGCCCAATATCTGTTGTGCTTGGCCTAAGTCTTTCATATCAAAGAACTTAGACAAATCCTTCTTCAAGTTGTTGATCATCATTGCATCTTGGCCCACTATCAACATATCATCCACGTAGAGCAGAAGGATGACAAATTTCCCATCTGGAAACTTCTTCAGATAGACACAATGGTCAGCAACAGTTCTCTTGTACTCATGATTCATCATAAATGAATCAAACTTCTTGTACCACTGCCTTGGAGCTTGCTTAAGACCATAAAGGCTCTTCTTTAATTTACAAACGAGATGCTCTTTCTTTGGGACTTTAAAGCCATCAGGCTGCTCCATGTATATTTCTTCATCCAAATAACCATGGAGAAAGGCTGTTTTCACATTCATCTGCTCAAGTTCAAGATCTAGACTAGCAACTAATCCGAGTACAACTCGAATAGACATCATCTTTAGAACCGGCGAAAAAATTTCATCAAAGTCGATTCCTTCTTTTTGTTGGCAACCTTTGACAATGAGTCTCGCCTTATACTTCATAATGTTTCCCTTGCCATCTTTCTTCAACTTGAAAACCCACTTGTTTTTCAAGGCTTTCTTTCCTTTGGGGAGTTTCACCAACTCATATGTTTGATTCTTCTGCAAAGAATTCATTTCTTCTTCCATGGCCTTCTACCAATTTGCTTTATCAATATGAGATTCAGCTTCTTGAAAGCTCTCTGGCTCCCCCTCACTAGTAAAAAGGATGTAGTTTGAAGTCGAATATCTTCTTGATGGAGCACGGACTCGTTCAGATCGTCTAACTTGGGTTCCTTCGTTTGTAACTTCTGGAAATGTATCTAAAGTATCATCCTCTTCTTCAGTGGAAACATCATCTTTATTTTTAGATATTATATCTGAAACTTTGGAGCTTTGTTGCTTGTTAACCGGTGCCTTGAAATCATAATACTGGTTTTCATAGAAAACCACATCTCTACTTCGAATAACCTTCTTTAGTTCTGGGTCCCATAGCCTGTACCTGAACTCTTCATCTCCATATCCAATAAAGATGCATGGAGTGGATTTGAGGTCCAACTTCTTCCGCAATTCACTTGATACATGTGCAAACGCCTTGCACCCAAATACTCTCAAGTGAGAATATGATATGTCTTTACCCGTCCATATCTTCTCCGGAACTTCAAAATTCAATGGAGCGGAAGGTGACCTATTTATTAGATAGCAAGATGTCAATACAGCTTCACCCCAAAATGGCTTTGGGAGTTTAGTCATGCTGAGCATGCATCGAACTTTCTCAACAATAGTGTGATTCATCCGTTCTGCTACACCGTTGTGTTGTGGGGTTCGTGGGACAGTCTTTTCATGTTTGATACCATGTTCCGTGCAGTATTTAGATAACTCACGGGAATAGTACTCGCCTCCATTATCTGACCTGAGACATTTCAACTGCTTGCCTGTTTGTCTTTCCACCATTGCATGAAAAGCTTTGAATCGGTCTAATACTTGGTCCTTCGACCTCAAACAGTATGCCCATACCTTTCGTGATGCATCGTCAATGAATGTCACAAAATAGCGGCTTCCACCAAGAGATTCTACTTCAATGGGTCCACATACGTCGGAGTGGACAAGGCTCAGCAACTCAGAGCGGTTCTTTCTTGTGGAGCCAAAGGAAATTCTGTGTTGTTTCCCAAATAGGCAGTATTCACAAGGATCTAGGGCAACATCTTTTGCCATTGAAATGGACTCCTTCCTTGCAAGAGTCGTCAATCCCTTCTCGCTCATGTGGCCTAGTCTTCTATGCCACAAGTTTAGTGATATCTCTTCTTCAACAGCATTAAGACTTGGTTGAAGTAGCTTTGCATGGCTTTTATAAAGAGTACCATTAAGTTTTCCCCTTGCAACAACCATAGCACCTTTTAACATCCCAATCGTGGCATCGGCCAAGGCCATGTAAGGGAGTGTACTTACAAGGAGTTCTCCAACTCAAAACCAAAGACCTTTAATGGCAGTGGAGGAGTCATTGCACTAATGCAATGGTTCAAAAAGACCGAAACGGTCTTCGAGATCTGCTCGTGCCAAGAAACAAGCAAGGTTAAGTTTGCTGCTTGCACCTTCATAGATCGAGCCCTCACTTGGTGGAAAAGCCATGTGAATTCAGTGACGCTCACTATCGCTAACGCCATGAGTTGGGAAGAACTGAAGGTTCTACTATTGGAAGAATACTGCCCAAGGGGCGAAGTGCAAAAGCTTGAGCAGGAGCTCTAGAATTTAAAAATGGCTGGGTCTGATCTAGTCGCCTACACAGCTAGGTTCAACGATCTCGCTGCTCTGTGCCCTACCATGGTCAACCCAGAATCAAAGAAGGTCGAAAGGTACATTTGGGGGTTGTCACCCCAGATTCAAGGGCATGTCCTAGCTTCCAACCTTATCACCTACAACAGCGCTAAACGCCTAGCGCAACGACTCATCGACCACGGAGTGAAACAGAGTACCATTACAGCAGCCGCAAATCCACCTAGGGAGGCTCAGGGCCAGAGTAAGCCTTGGAACAAGAGGAGGGGACAAACCCTCTAGGAGAACCCCAAGAAACAACAAGTGATAGCGACCCACGCTATTACTGTACCTACCAACTCTGCCCCCACAAGTTCATACAATGGAAAACTACCGGAATGTAACCGGTGCAACTTCCACCACCACGGTCTCTGCCGTGACCTTCAATGCACCAGGTGCAATAAGAAGGGTCATACAGCCCGCTATTGCAAAGACCCAACCCCACAATCCGCCCCCACTGCTAATACCGGAGTAAGCCGCGCCTGCTTTGAGTGCGGAGACACAAGGCACTACCGCAGGGACTGCCCGAAGGCAAACAACAGGAATACCGGCGGAAGAGGCCGAGTTTTCGCAATGGGACAAGATGAAGCTCTTGCGGACCCCACTGTTGTTACGGGTACGTTTCTTCTCGATAACTCGTATGCATGCATTTTATTTGATAGTGGAGCGGAAAGGAGTTTTGTAAGTCACGACTTTAAAGGCATGCTAAAACCAATACCACAATCATTAAGTGAACCGTTCATAGTAGAAATGGCCAACGGGAAAACTGAAGGCACTAAGGAGATATATTTAAACTGCACCCTAACTCTAAACGATAATCTCTTTCAAATAAACCTCATGCTAGTCTTGATTAAGAGTTTTGATGTCATCATTGGCATGGATTGGCTGAGTTCACATCGTGCGGACATTTTATGTTACGATAAGGCCGTTCGCCTTAATCTGCCAACCAGCGAAACCTTCCTTGTCTTGGGCGACAAACCTAGTACCACTCTTAGTATCATCTCAAGTATCCAAGCTCAGAAGTACCTACGTAAGGAGTGTCACGCATTTTTAGCATATGTTGTAGATGTGAAACGAGAAGTCCAGGACATCAAGGATGTGCCCGACGTATGCGATTTTCCCGACGTGTTTCCCGAGGACCTTCCAGGAATACCACCCGCAAGACAAGTCGAATTCAGAATCGATCTAATTCCCGGAGCTACCCCAGTAGCCAAAGCACCCTATCAGTTAGCCCCGACAGAGATGCAGGAGCTATCCAGCCAACTGAATGAACTACTTGGAAAAGGATTCATCAGGCCGAGCTTCTCGCCATAGGGAGCACCCATGTTGTTCGTGAAAAAGAAAGATGGATCGTTTAGGATGTGCATCGACTACCGAGAACTCAACAAACTTACCATCAAGAACCGATACCCCCTACCCCGAATCGACGACTTATTCGATCAACTCCAAGGAGCCAACTACTTCTCCAAGATCAATCTAAGGTCGGGATATCACCAGCTGCGAGTCCTAGAGAGTGATGTTCCCAAGACAGCCTTCCTTACGAGATACGGACATTATGAGTTCGTAGTGATGCCGTTCGGACTAACCAATGCCCCGGCCGTATTCATGGATCTAATGAATCGGGTATGTCGTCCATTCTTAGACAAATTTGTGATAGTATTCATAGACGATATACTCATTTATTCAATGAATAAAGAGGAACATAGTCAGCACCTGAGGCAAGTCTTAGAGACGTTGCGAACTGAGAGACTTTATGCAAAATTCTCAAAATGTGAGTTTTGGATTAGAAAGGTCGACTTCCTCGGTCACATGGTCAGCAAGGAAGGAATCCACGTGGACCCCTCAAAGATCAAGGCTATTGAAAACTGGTCTGCACCAACCACACCAACCGAAATACGCCAGTTTCTAGGTCTTGCTGGTTATTATCAAAGGTTCATCTAGAATTTCTCCAGCATCGCAAAGCCCCTTACCGCTTTAACCCAGAAAGGTGTGACCTACAACTGGGGAGAAAAGCAAGATGCTGCATTTCAGACTTTGAAACAAGCCCTTTGCAGTGCACCTATCCTTTCTCTTCCGGAAGGGACCGAAGACTTTGTGGTGTATTGCGACGCTTCGAAGCAAGGGCTGGGCTGTGTACTAATGGACAGGGGAAAGGTTATTGCATATGCCTCACGACAACTGAAAAGGCATGAGGTCAATTACACCACTCATGACTTAGAACTTGGAGCAGTGGTCTTCGCTCTTAAAATCTGGAGGCACTACCTTTACGGTACCAAGTGCACTGTCCTTACAGACTACAAGAGCCTCCAACACATCTTCGACCAAAAAGAGTTAAACATAAGACAACGACGTTGGGTCGAATTGCTCAACGACTACGAATGTGAGATTCACTATCATCCGGGAAAGGCAAACGTCATAGCCGATGCCCTTAGTCGAAAGGAGTACTCTGGTCGAAGAGTGAAGTCATTAGTTATGTCGATCCATTCGCACCTATCAGCGCAAGTCATGGAAGCTCAAATAGAGGCCTTGAAACCCGAAAACGTGGCAGGTGAGGCCCTTAGGGGAATGGACAAGAACTTAGAAATCAAGAGTGACGGAGCACGCTACCTCATGAACCGGATCTGGACACCCAAGTTTGGTTGATTCAGAGAGGTAGTTATGAGCGAGGCACACAGGACCCCATACTCCATACACCCAGGGTCAAACAAGATGTATCTAAATCTTAAGCAACTCTACTGGTGGCCAAACATGAAAGCGGAGATTGCTACTTATGTGAGCAAGTGTTTAACTTGCGCCAAGATAAAAATAGAACGCCAGAAACCCTCAGGTCTACTCCAACAACCTGAAATACCTGAGTGGAAATGGGAGCAGATTTCCATGGACTTCATAACCAAACTGCCCAAAACTCAGAGTGGCCAAGATACTATTTGGGTAATCGTCGACAGATTAACCAAGTCAGCCCATTTGTTACCAATCAAGGAAACTGATAGGATGGAAAAACTATCAAGAACCTACATCCGGGAGATCGTGCGACTTCATGGAGTACCGATGTCCATCATCTCAGATAGAGACAGCAGATTCACTTCCAGATTCTGGCAATCACTGCAAAAATCCATGGGAACAAGGTTGGATATGAGTACGTCATACCACCCACAAACTGACGGACAGAGTGAGAGGACGATCCAAACCTTGGAAGACATGTTGCGAGCATGTGTAATCGACTTTGGCAAGGCATGGGATGTTCACTTGCCTTTGGTCGAATTCTCTTATAACAATAGTTACCATACTAGTATCAAGACCGCTCCATTCGAAGCCCTTTACGGCCGTAAGTGCAGATCACCCCTGTGCTGGACGGAAGTGGGCGACACACAATTGGCAAAAGGTCTAGTCCCTAATAGCACCCTCAATGGTCCGGAGATCATCAGAGAAACGACTGAAAAGATCGTGCAAATACGAGAACGACTGAAGTCCTCAAGGGATAGGCAAAATAGCTATGCCGACAGGAGACGTAAACCCTTGGAATTCCAGATTGGCGACCGTGTACTACTGAAGGTCTCACCCTGGAAGGGCATGATACGCTTTGGGAAGCGTGGAAAGCTAAATCCTAGGTACATTGGACCCTTCGAAATCATTTCGAGAGTTGGTCCAGTGGCCTACAAACTCCAACTTCCAATCGAGCTTAACAAAGTACATCCAATATTCCACGTATCGAACCTGAAAAAGTGTTTGTCCGACGAAACACATGTAATTCCACTCGATGAAATCAAGCTAAACGAAAATCTTAACTTTGTGGAAGAACCCGTCGAGATCATGGATAGGGAAGTTAAACGAACTAAGCAGAGTCGCATTCCAATAGTAAAAGTTCGATGGAATGCTAAGAGAGGACCCGAATTCACATGGGAACGGGAAGACCAAATGCAACAGAAGTATCCGCACCTCTTACTCAGTCCCTAAGACTTCTATTTTGTATTAAAAATTTCGGGACGAAATTCCCTCTAACGGGGGGCTGATGTAACAACCCGATATTTCAACTCTTTGTAATGACCTAAAAAGTCAAGTATTGTAACCATCTTGGGGTAATAAAATTTACTTTGATAATAAAATGCCCAAAAAGTATCTATTTAAATTCATATTATGTGTAATATCATTAAACCGGGATCATACTTAAAGAGAATGCTCAAATCCGGCTTCGTATATTGAAATTAAGATTTTTCCAAGTTCGGCTTGGCAACAGACAGCTAAAAACTCGAATCGGAGATCGAACGACTTTTGGCCGGAATGACCTAAACGAGAATCGAAGGTCTCGACAATGGTATTTCAGCAGTAAAAAGTCTGGCAAAAACCGACGTCAGATAAAGAAGTTATGAATTTTTGAAGAAATTCCTTAACCACGATGAGTCATAAAATAAATAATAAAAATAATTTCGGAATTTGCCAACGGAGTCTAAACGAAAGTTGTAGAGCGTAGTCTCACCTACGCGTGGATATAAAGACCATCGAAAACGGAGTTTATATGAAGAAGATATGAATTTTTGAAGTTTATTAAATAAATTATATATTTATTTAATTCAAAAATCTAGCATTATCCGAAGAGGAGTCAGCGTCCTCATCCGAGGTACGCGCCGCGTACCCCTGTACGCCTTGCGTACCCGAGGGCCTTGGCCTCGGATCGTCCACGTTGCCCTATGCGAAGCTACCGACCCGCCGTCCCATCCGACCCGCCGTCCCATCCGAAGCCGAGGCAGTCGAGGCCTCGGTCATGCATGACGTACGCGTACGCCCTGCGTACGAGGCTTTCCGAAAAAAATGCTCATTTCTCGAGTCCCGAGAGTTGATTTTACTCCCGAGATTCCTGAGAATCCCAAGAAAAGTCCGTTTCCCGAGACGAAACTCTGCCCGGTTTTCCATCTCGCTATCTTCAAACTATCAAGTGAGTTCATATCCCCCTTCGAACACTCCTTAAATACATTTTAAATGCTTTTATACTCTTTTAGGGGAGGAATACAAGTAAATATACTGTTATTATCATGTATTTCATAAAAATCTCATTTACTAGTTTCTATCAAATGATTCACTTGTGATTTAGTTCTATTATGAGGAAACTCTTGTTATACTTTACACGCAATAGATTTATACAAAGTATTTAGTAACTCCAAAGTATCTTTCGTTGCTAAACCGTTTCATATATTCTAAAAGCTTATGATTCATGTTTGTCAAACATTGTGAAAAAGGATAAACTTTGCATACAAAACTATCACTTTAATACAGACTTAGTTGAGAATCCATGAGACGTGTATATCTTCAAACACTGCCTTTTTGATAAAAAGGTATCGCTACAAGTCCTGTCTATAACCAGAGTCTCCCATTTGGAGAACGTGTCAAACGTGTATAGATCTATACGGGAAGTCATGATCTTGCGCCCTGACTGTTAGCTACAGTCCGTCTTTTGGGGTGACAGTTTGTCATAACGCTACGACGCCTGAAGAACGTCGCTACAGGCATATTATGTTCAGTATGGTTATAAAACTCATCGGATATACAACTATTATAGTACTTTTGAATAATGAATAAGTAGTTACTACAGTTATTCATTATCTAACAAACTGAAATCTTCTAATAGGTTTATTATTTAAATCTATGTTTAAAACTCTTCTAAAGCATGTGGATTGCTTCAAAATGTTAGTCTTGGACATTAAACAAACAACTATTAGGAAAATAAGGGATTTTCTTGGTTCAACTAGCTACGTTTTTTTAATACCAACATTCTCATGCATTTCACACTTTTATAAGGAAATACGGGATTTTCATGGAAAATATACACTCATTTTGGAATGGCATTCAATGTTTCTAATTCACTTATGAACTCACCAACTTAATTGTTGACAGTTTTTCTTTGAAATAACTTGTATTCTCAGGAAATCGTTAAGCAGGTTTGGAAATCAACTTTTGGTGAATAACGCGCTGGCATTATTTACTTCTTTTGAAAGATGTTTATGCATTTATCTTTTGAACATGTAATGAATACAATGATGTAAACATTTTTAAAACCTTTATATATGGTGGTGTGTACTTTCCTTTCTATAAACTGTTATGATACTGAATATGACGTCCTCCGCCCCTGAACGTTTCTGCCGTTCTGGTTTGGGGGTGTGACAGTTTGGGATGCTTACAACTGAAGATGAAGCCTCTATTCATACCCATGACAACCACCATTTGTGTAACCTTCATTAATTGTGTTCATCATAGGGTAGGAAGAAAAACTTGTCCTGTATGTTTCATTTTGTCAACAATGGTGGCTACTGTAGCTTTGGAGGTTGGAACACAACAGAACCATGGTCACAATACCAGAGATATGATGTGGATAATGGAGGTGGACATGGTAGATTTTTTCCTGCAATCGATGAGTGGTATTTCCCACATGAATTCTTGAATGTTAATCTCTTAGATGAGTCATCATGACTTTTTACCACTCTTATCAGGCGTACAACTATCGTTTATATCTATCTCCCTTTTATCTGATTTGGTGTCATGCTTTGCTTTGAATGTGTGGCTAATGCATATGGTTTAATTCATATTTAATTTTTGGTTTTATCTCTTAGCCTTTTTATGATTTAGATGATGGTGCCTTTTTATGGATGGGGTGTCATCATTTTCTCTGATACTTGCTGAAAATCCCATGGTGAAAGCCACCATGGCTCTCCACTACAACTCTGTTTTGTAGAAAGGGGTTTCCTTGCATGAATTTGGATTGATGTGATGCTGGTGGTTGCTCTTTGTCAAGAATTGATTCTCTGATTTTTATTCGTTCCCTTTCGGTAATTTTATAAACATTGATTTTAGTGTCAATCAATCACAAGATCATTTTGGTGTTTCCATGATTTATATGAGTGCCAAAAGGGGTTTATATTGTGACCTAGTACAAGTAAGGTTGTGTGGAGTGTACAAATTTATAAGGAGCTTGCAATGATCAACATCCTTAAGTGCTGAGAATAACATTTGCTCATAAAAGATTAACATTGAGTGTTGTTAAGGGTTGTAACTTAATATGTTTAATGCAGAATTGTGTTAAAAAGGGTAGAAAATATAATTCGCTGCAAATTAAGAATTGTTGAAGGTGTAGATAACAGAAGTACAGAGAGTGCAGCTCATAGCTCATTTATTTTGAAGATAGAAAACATGCAGAGGTTGGCTGGTTTGGGTGTGCATGGGTACAAGGGCGGAGCTTGAACAATTTATTTGGGGGCCGAAAGTATTATGGATTATCAAGGAAATTATGAGTTATTTTTTAAAGTACTGGTGCATAATTTTGACATTTGAGTAAAATTATATATTCTTTAATATAACTAAGGACTACATTCAAGAACTATCATTACATTTCTTATTTGGTGAAGACCCAACACACTCCCTACACCTATAAGTTACAAGTAGTTGTCACCTCTTTGGCTAGAGGTCCATCAAAGAAAATGATAATAACTATCTATCTCCATAATCTAAGAAATACTAAAATAAAATAAAAGAATCAAAAATAGTTTGAAAAGCCAATAGAAATGGGAAGGATAAACTCATACCAGGTTGAGAGAAGGTTGAGAGATAACAATAGTGATCTTTGAAACATTACATCAAACACTTGGGATGGGATGGATGTTTTGTAAACCTTTAAATCCATTTTTTGTATTAACCTGGGAAGAAACCAACTGATAGAGATTAAAAGCAATTATATCAGAAGTTATATTAAACCATTCTAAGTAATAAAAACCAACATGCACCCATATCTTTAAATTCATATCAATTTCGTCAAATTTTCATATTCAATGCAGAGAAAAAATTAGAAATGTAATATCCACATTAAAATTGGACCAATTTCGTATTCCAAACTAAATTCCCTTCAAGAATCACCAACTTGTAGCTCCTATATCTTCTTACAAAATAAAGAGGAAACGGAGGAACACAGTAGTAGTCAGTAGTCAGGAACAAATTTTGTTGTCAAGTATAATGTCATCTAAAATCTGTAACAATGCTTTTAATAGATTGTGAAAACTGAAATCGAAATTCGCTGATTCCCAAATCACAACAACTAGCAAACGGAGGAACTCAGGAATCAGGAACAATTCATTAAATAGGAAATTAGAAATAAAATGTTTGAAATTTGTGAATCCTAATTCCTAATTCTACTATTCCAGCGGTGAAGAGATGAAGACAGAAACCGCGAGAACTGGAGTAGAAAGAAAAGGAGCATCCGAGCATACCTGATTTTAGTGGATTGTGGACAGCGACAGAACTTGGTGAATGGTTACATGCATGCGTCCGGCCACTGAGCGAAGTAACGACGATACGGGCGGAACTGCATAAGGTTTAGAGACCATCGATTTTAACTTCTACGTTGACTTCTCACTTCGTTCGGACTATTGGAGATATTAGGAGGTGCTACAACCCAATTTTGACAATAGCATGCTTATGTTTATAAATTTTGAAGTGATATGGGCTGCTTCTAACCCAAATTCCAGGGGGGGCACAACCCCTCCTAGCCCTATAAATGATATGCCCATGCATGGGTAATATCCAGACTTGACCCGGTCTATATAATGTTGAACACACGAGTAGAATCATTCAATCTATCATTCTTCACTCGTGTTCATAAAAAAAATGTAAACATATACATATAAAATCTTGAAATATATATATATATATATATATATATATATATATATATATATATATATATATATATATATATATATATATATATATATATATATATATGTTCCGAATTGACTCTTAGTTCGAGGCTGTGACCCAAAGATTGGTCATCATAAGGATTATGGCTTTTGAAAAGGTAAGATATAGGCCCATTTGGGTGCGAGTGATGTATTAGAAGTGATCCGGATGTTCGGTTCGTGTTTTGGAGCCTAGGGGTGTTTCGGTAAACTGTCAATTTGAGATTTTGTGGAAAATAGACTATTGTTCGGAAGGTCTTAAGGAAGATATGAGTTGATAGAAGTGTAGGGCTTCTCGTCACCTTTTCGTGGATATAAGGATCGTTGGAATCAGATTTATAACGAAGAAGTTATGTGTCACACCACGAAAACCGAAGGCGGAAACATTTCCGGGGTTGACTCTACGTTGAGTATCAAATCCAATGTACATAGTAAGTAAAGTAGGACAACCATTACATTACGTATTGAAAACTTTTACATTTGTTACAAAAATAAGTTGTACAGTTGTGATACTTAGTATATATAAATAAAACGAGACAAGTCTTCTGCGCACTCCGTATTTGCAAAAAGAGATGATCGGGTACCTGTCTAATGCTGACTTGAGAACACGAGCGGTTTGAAAATCAGCATAACGCTGGTGAGTTCATAAGCGGTTTTGTTTTGTAAAAATGTTCAAGTTTCCTTTCTATTTCTGAAAATGTTACACACCCAAAGAAAATCCCATATTTTCTTAAAAAGATTGGTTATTGTTTCTCAACATGAAGAGTAAAGTAGTACACTGAAAACACGTATATTCTTGTGGAAATGTATAGTTAGGTTATCTGTTTTAGTTAGGTACAATGCATTCCCATACTTTCCATACTTTCCTGAATTGTTGGTTATCAAATGTAAAAGATGTATTCTGAAAAACATGTTTACCCTTCTGAGATGTAAAGTTACCCGGTTTGTTACCCTTTTCTAGTCATGTAAAATGTTTCCCTAGGAAAGTGCCATACTTTCCTGACTGTTGGTTACCAATGTAAAGAAAATGTATACTGAAACCTGGTTATCTTGTGAAATGTGTTAAGTTATTCATTATTACTGCTAAGTAAATCTCTGTTAAGTAAATCTCTGTTATCCTAATTGCGAATTCCATAAACATACAATAGACTAGATGTTGAAATAAGTAGTCCACATCACCTTATGACTTTCGTCACCCTTGAACCATTTCGGTTCGGCTGTAGCAACCAGCCAGGTATTGGGTAGTCAGCCCCATATAGATCTATACACTCAAGTCACGCTCTTTAAGCCCAGAGATTCTGGTTACGGGTGTAGTCCTCCACTCGCGTATTTCTGTGGAGTGTTCACCGAGGACGTGTCTCCAATCATATAGGACTAACAAATTTACTAGTAATAATATGCTAATCCTCCACTCGCGTATCTCTGTGAAGTGTTACCGAGGACAAAATAGTGTACAAGTTCTATGCTCAAAGGTTCAATGTCATGCTTTTAACTGATAAAATGTGGAAAATCATTTGTGAAATATATGTAAAACATAATAGTTTAAATTCCATTTCAAAAATATATGTTTTTGTGATCTGCATGTTCAAACGGTTATCGGTTGTAACGATCAGTGTTAAAAGCATATAAAATGTGAAACACACACATGAAAACAAGTTTTGAGTACAAGAAACCCCTTGTACTTTGCTTGTGTTCCCCCCTTAAAACAGTTAAAATAACAGTGAAAAAGGGTAGGGGTATGAACTCACCGCTTAATGTAGAGTTTGAGTGTCAACGGATGCCTTGAACTCCTATGGCCCCTATTTTTCATGAGACAACACATAAATGAGTTAGAACTAAGGTGTTTCATGACTAAACATCTGTCACACCCCGAAAACCGAAGGCGGAAACATTTACGGGGTTGACTCCACGTTGAGTATCAAATCCAATGCACATAGTAAGTAAAGTAGAACAACCATTACATTACGTATTGAAAAGTTTTACATTTGTTTCAAAAGTAAAGTTATACAGTTGTGATATATAGTATTGTTGGATTAATGTCTAAGTCCATAACTATAATTGGTAAGACTTGACCCGACCCGGCATGGTCCATTTGGGTTACATACCATCATGCACTTGGATGAGAGAAATAAGACACTTATGGTTATTAATATATTATAAGTTCTAGTATATTAATAATAAGAATAATAAGATTATTTAATTAGTATTGATCAAGAATTAATCTAGGATTAATTAAGTGATCAAAAGAAGACTAATTAAATATATGGGTTGATTGTGTAAATCATCCATACTTGTATAGTGGGCTAATGCTCCATGGATAATCAAGTTGGGCTAAAACCCATAGGATGGTCCATGGATGCTCCATGGTGTATTTGTACCCATGGATCCAATGAAATGGAAAGTCATGACAATTAGGGTTTGCCCTAATTGTAACACTATATAAGCATCATATTATTCACCAAAATCGGCACTAGTGGGTGTACTAGAAGGGCTAGCCGATTTCATGAAGTGTGGGTTTTCTCTCAAGTCATTCCAAGTGTTTTGATGATTGTGATTCCATTTGAGGTGTCACACTTGGGGCACTAGGCACTCTAGCTTCATGAAGACTTTCTTCTCCAAAGAGGTATGTATTCTATCTTGCTATAGTCATTGTTTTGTATACTAGATTAGGATAATACCTTGGAAGTTCTTATTTGCATGTATAATAGAGAAAACATAGATCCAAGGTATTTAGGGTTGCATGTACACTTAGGAAGTGTTAGAATGCTCAAAACCCAACAGTGGTATCAGAGCCTAGGCTTGTTTTCTTGTTATACCTGCAATAGAGGCTGAAAAAACGAATCTGGTGCTGTCTGGCCATCAGACTCGGCGAGTCCATCAGGAGACTCGACGAGTCCATGCCTAAAAAGTGATGAATTCGATCCAACTCGCCGAGTTTGTTCATGCACTCGACGAGTTGGACCCCCAGACAGCATATTTTCGAGTTTTTTGGCTAGAAATGGACTAGGAACATTACCCTAAGTTGTTTTTGATCTTATAAACTTGTTTTTGATGTGGTAATGTTCATGCTAATCCATTTTCAAAGATAATTGTCAATAGATTCATGTTTTGTATTAGTTTAAGGTTTAGACTAATTACATGAAAAAGTTTGATTTGAATTATCTTGTTCTTATGAGTTGCTTAGATTAATAGAAATGTTGAGTGAAATAGTTGTTTTCAATCCATTTTAATCTAAGAGTTGAGTATAAAATGTGTTTGTGTAACTTGTCCTCAAGTTACATGAAGAGTCACATTAAAGACTCATAAAATTCATAAGAGTTGGCAATGGTTACAAAATGAAGAGTCTTGTGTCATTGAATAATTTTTATGACCCCATAACTTGTCCTCAAGTTATGAAAGTTCAAGAGTCACTTCATTAAAGAAAAATATGTAACCATAATTAAATCCATAAGTTATAAAATAAAGAAAAAGTTACTTCTTTTATTAGTTTAAAGTCTTCCATAACTTGTCCTCAAGTTATGGAACTTGAAGAGTTTTTGGATTAAAACTACTTTAAACACATAAGTTATGGAATTAATTAGTTTTGAATAGTTTCAAAACTTGCCCTCAAGTTTTGGAATTTGAAAAGTTTTCAAGTATGAATACTTTAATTCCAAGTTAGCCCTTAGAATTTTAAAAGTTAAAATTCAACCCTTATACTTTATAATATTATAAGTTAATAATATATATATGTATAAGAGTAAAGTCAGTCTTACCGCTAGTACGCCTCATTCACGAAGCCGGTCTATAAGGTGGGTATAAGGTTGTTGCCTATAAAATGGCAACTTAATGGGTGTCCACTCTCACCCACCGCTTGCTTGACTGGTGGAGGGTCGTTAGCCGAACGGGTTTGACAGGACTAGAATTCTCCCTTCATTAAAAGTATTAATGAAAAATACTAAGTAACTAAACTCTTAATAATACCCAATCTTTGTTACTTAGGAAAAATGTGAATAAGGTGCTAATCCATGAAATTACACTTTACACTTTGTCTAAGTCGTTAGTGGAGCGTGTGTGGTTAACCGGCACACTAACTTGGACTTAACAAGGTAGGTAAAGGGTGACTTAATATTTATCATAGTATCGATGGAGCGTGTGTGGTTAACCGGCACATCGATTGAGGGGTAATTTATTAAGGGTACCAAGTGATTTGCATGGTTACTTCACACCTTGTTTTGTGATCCTCGGCATCCCAGTCACAAAACCTGAAGGGCACACTCGAGATTGAAACATGCCATTGAACAGTTCAATGAATCTCAAAGATCTAGGAGTTTCAAAACCAATTAAAACCTAATAATACATTTCGTTTATCTTGGTGGAAATTGGTGAATCGTCATTCACCTACCTTCAAATATTTTATCGCTTGGATTACGGCATACCTCTTCTAAGTTATAAAATAGTTTGTTGGGTCCTAGCCTTAATATTTCATATTGGGTGTCATATTAAGGACTTAAGATCAACTATCTTGAATATCTCCCAAAATAATGTCTGGTTTAGACATTTATGATCTTCCCAAATCTCTTGAAACAAGCTTTCCTAAATGAAGATGATGTTCCTTGGAAATCATACTTCATTCTCCTCCTCCAACTATTCTCCCTAACCCACAAGTTCTTGAAAAGTTTAAGGTCACTCAGGCCCTATTGGCAAGGAAAGGTCTAGGTGTGATCACATCTTGGAGATGTAGTCACATATTGACAAGCCGGGAGAGTTGGGTGTCAAAGTCTAGAGAAAGTTGGTGGTTCAATCACTTTCTAAGTCACATAGTGAGTTCCTTTGGGACACCTATGAAAAAGTCTATGACAAGACCCTTAATGATCTTATCTATTTGTTAAGATCAACTTCCTAAAACTTTGTGGACATTGACAATGATGACATTGGATATCCAGTTAAGCATTCTCTACCCAATGGAAAGGGATCGGCTATAGTCAACTCGGTTGACCAAATGGTAAAGAGAAAAGCTAAGTCTGTGATAGTCCTGTGTGTCTTTATCAAAGGGTCCATATGTTTATATTGCCAAAGAAAGGGGCATTGGTTACGAAGCTGCCAAATTTACCTAAGGATGTTAAAGTCAATAAGTTTGACTCTACTTCAGGTAAATTCCACTATCTAACTCTGTTAAGTTTCTATTCTGAGATTCTTGATACATGATGTGACTGGGTCACATGGTGATGTTTTAAGAATCAAAGAAAAGTGAAGAAACTTAAAGAAAGAATATGCTGAATCTGATCGCATAGATGGATTTCTATCGCATAGTTTGAAAAATCGGATTCTTGAGCTACTTCTTAGGAGTTATGATATATTGCTTAGGAATAGATAACAACAAGTTTTCATGTGCTTATGGATTGTAAGGATAAGTTTTTCCCGCAAAGTTTTAAAATAAAAGGAAAAAAATTTTGATTTTATTTATTTTAAAATATCCTTACAATGGCATTTGAGGAAAATTGTTGCTTATATGATTCCATTAATAGCAAGAGTGGAAATATGAAATTGATTCTTTCATTTGTGGTAATGTCTAAATTTACCAAATAAGGAAAGATTCTCATCACCCAAGTTTCAAGTGGACCGGAACTTGGAATCATGCAAGTTGTATAGCATGATGAATGAGAACTTTTAAGTTTTGGAAAAATTAAGACTAATTACTTATTCACATGGATGTGTGAGTCAAGTAATGGACTAAAGGATCGAGTACATAGTTTTGTGCACTGATTTAGTCCACCACAAAAGATTGGTAAGACTATTCGTCATAGTTTACTAAAGCTCAGTAAATATGATTATACTTACAAGCTTAAGTGTAACTCTGAGACATTGGAAAAAGGTTCCAATGTATGGCAGAGCGAATAAAGAAGAATCAATTTAGGCAGAAGGATAAAAGTTTCTCAAATCTGAAAAGATGGGAGAGTACTTTAGTATCAGTTTTTGTGATCATCTTAATGATTAAGAAACCATAGCACAATTAGTTCTCTAAGGAAATCTTAGTGCATTCTTATGACTAAGAAGAGGGATCTTGAATTGTTGAAGTGGTTAAATCAAGAAGATGAGTCATACTTCGTTCCAATACAAGTCTTAGAGTCATACTCCAAGATTGTAATTTGAGTGACATGTCTCAAAAGAAGGTTAAAACACTTGTCAAATGTAAGAGTAAAAGTTTTTCTACTCTTGTACATTTGAAATTGGTAAGTTGTGATGTTTTGGATAAAACAAAGACCAACTTAGGCCAATTGGGTAAAGTGTTTTTCTTGATTAGAATCCGCACTATCTCTTGGATGTTTGACAAGGGAGTCTTATATGTCAAGAGGACAGTGGGAGTCTTAAAGGTCTTGAAAGTCTCAAGAAATAATCAAGAATAAAACCTGAAGTTCTTCGCTAGCACACGACTTGAGGTTTATAACCTATCGTGTTGACATATCTGTGCCCATTCCAGTTAAAGTTGACTTTGCATATGAGTTCTTAGAGTTCTCAATGTGTTGCATAACAACTTGGAAGCAATGGTAGGCCCTTGAGCTGCCAGGTGGCAAGAAATTAAGATTGAGTTCAGTCCATATGAGTTTGGATTTGTCATTATCCTTGTCTTGTGACTATGATTTTGACAATTCACATGGATAAGAACACATACACCAGTAAATCTAAGTGTCATAAGGTTTCTCTCCGATTCATGAAAATGATGGTGAGGAAACACTTTCACTAAGTAGATTTTAGCTAGATAGCAATTGTGATATTTGCATTCTCAAAGTCGTTAGTGGAGCGCGTGTGGTTAACCGGCACACTAACATGGACTTGTGAGAAGTGGCAAAAAGGTCTAAACATTATGATTACGGCATCCCTCTTCATAATTGTTTAGATACACAAGTGTGCTATCTAAGGGAAGGTGTATGATTTTGATAAAGTTTTATCAAAACAATCTAGTATCAGAAATCTGAACTTTGGTAAGGAAGTCAATAAAGTATTGATTTCTAGAAGTCCAGCTGATTTCTGGGTACATGTCAAAGCTAGTGGGAGCATAAGTGTTATGCTGATAATCATCATGTTAGTGGGAGCATGATAATTATGTTAAGTATTGCAAGCTAGCAATGTTAATTATAGAAAACAAAAGTTTCAATTGGGAAAAAATTGTTTTGCTATAATTAAGGGAGAGGAAATTATACTTCATCTCAAATCTATAAGCTTAGATCATGTATAAGCTTAGATCATGAGGTTTTAATCATTTAGTCAAGGATATATATATGAATTTCATGTTGGAATGACTCAACATAAGGAAATTCTGTATATGAGTCCATTATTTGCGTTCTAAAATTCGATTATGATTACGGCA
This sequence comes from Lactuca sativa, assembly GCF_002870075.4. NCBI lineage: Eukaryota > Viridiplantae > Streptophyta > Magnoliopsida > Asterales > Asteraceae > Lactuca > Lactuca sativa. The sequence continues at coordinate 62,951,961 of NC_056624.2, forward strand.
TCCCTTTTCATAATCTGAATTATGAGAACTTGGCAAATTGAAATGGAAATGTTATAGCAAAAGACTAGTTTAGTCTTTATGTGAGACATCATGAATCGTGTCCCATATGCTTCGGATATAGGATCGATTACATGTGCTATAATCATCCGTTCTAAAATTTTCCAAATGCCTGGGGCATTAAGAAGGGAAAAGGTTTAGAACTGGATATGACTAAAAGGATTAAACAATTGTCGAGGACAATCTAAGGTTTACCAAAGATTGGTTGCTCAAGGACAGTTGGAAGTATAGTGATAATTCTGGAAGGACCATATTGACATAATCTGTAAGGAGGCAACTCTTGGTCAGAAGTGATAGTCAAAATGGAATCTGGAAATGTTTCAAAGTTAGAATTTTCAATCTGTTTAAGATTAGGAAACTTAATGCAAGAAGGATGTTTCCAAGGAGCTGATCTCCTTTGGAATACTCTGTAATGATTGTTGTCAAGTCTTTCTGACTTTGTGCATAATCGTTACAAGAGGATCAATGCATATAAGTTTAGAATCTAACAGATTTCTGTAAATGGCATGAATTTGGAATTCTCGCATTTGCAGTAAGGATTTGGGAGTGTGAAAAGAGAATCATTGAAGTTATGTTCAATTGATCTAGTTCACAAAGTAAAGATCATAGACAAACATAGTATGCATACTTGGTGTGTGGCATGACTAGTGTTTAAGAAAACATAGTGTACATGCTTGGAGCATGGGACAACTATTGTTTTAAATTCAAGAATAAAGTTGATAGCTGAAACAGTATACAATGAATAATGTGTAATCATATGGTGATAAATAAAAGGTGTTTTATTTATGTTCAAAGTGTTGATACCATATTGGATTCGATTATTATTGTGTTTCATTTTGCATGTTTTGACTTCCCGAATAAACTGGGTTATTCTTCCGGAATGACTAAGTTATTCAAACCATCCACAGTCGGTCATATGTTGGAAGTAGATATGAATTAAGACTGTCATGGGTTGGCTTGTAGAGGTCTAAGGTGTTGGACAAGGCTACATCACTCATGAGTGCTCATAAGTTCTGAGTATTGGATTCAACCCGCGCTCATTGGAATCACTTCATGGATTTTATCACGAGTGATCATGAGACGATAATATCTTATATTCTTCAAACCTAGAGATATGAGTTGTTACTATGAGTTGGTAGTACATTGATTGCACGAAACCGCATTCGGTAACTCGGTGCTATAAAACGTGCTTTTGTGTATGATTCAACAAGTAGTAGAACAAGCCATATGAGTCGAAGTTTATCCATTCCTTTTACCTTTGGGATAAAAGCGATATCTGTGGGCCCCTCGATGATTTGATGATGACAAATGGAAGTGCTCGGCCGGGCCAGGACTGATTTGATTTGTTCAATTAGTCAGTTGTCATAAATCGGAAATCGGGAAACAACAAATGGACAGAGAGAATGATTATAATCCATGTCTCAGTCCATATGATATCTAGAATGGAGGAATATATGATCCCTTATCTAATGGACAAGTCACTGACAAAGGTCAGAGTTCATCTACAAGGTCAGAGTTCGACAGAAGCTTTTTGAGAGCTACGATTGCCGGTTGGTTCCTGAAGTCATACGCAATAATAGTTTTAGACTTATCCAAGTGGGAGACTGTTGGATTAATGTCTAAGTCCATAACTATAATTGGTAAGACTTGACCCGACCCGGCATGGTCCATTTGGGTTGCATACCATCATGCACTTGGATGAGAGAAATAAGACACTTATGGTTATTAATATAGTATAAGTTCTAGTATATTAATAATAAGAATAATAAGATTATTTAATTAGTATTGATCAAGAATTAATCTAGGATTAATTAAGTGATCAAAAGAAGACTAATTAAATATATGGGTTGATTGTGTAAATCATCCATACTTGTATAGTGGGCTAATGCTCCATGGATAATCAAGTTGGGCTAAAACCCATAGGATGGTCCATGGATGCTCCATGGTGTATTTGTACCCATGGATCCAATGAAATGGAAAGTCATGACAATTAGGGTTTGCCCTAATTGTAACACTATATAAGCATCATATTATTCACCAAAATCGACACTAGTGGGTGTACTAGAAGGGCTAGCCGATTTCATGAAGTGTGGGTTTTCTCTCAAGTCATTCCAAGTGTTTTGATGATTGTGATTCCATTTGAGGTGTCACACTTGGGGCACTAGGCACTCTAGCTTCATGAAGACTTTCTTCTCCAAAGAGGTATGTATTCTATCTTGCTATAGTCATTGTTTTGTATACTAGATTAGGATAATACCTTGGAAGTTCTTATTTGCATGTATAATAGAGAAAACATAGATCCAAGGTATTTAGGGTTGCATGTACACTTAGGAAGTGTTAGAATGCTCAAAACCCAACAAGTATATAATAACAAAACGAACTGGTCTTCTGCGCACTCCAACCTGGAACAAAATGATCTTCGGGTACCTGTTCTAACGCTGACCTGAGAACACAAGCGGTTTGAAAATCAGCATAACGATGGTTAGTTCATAAGCGGTTTTTGTTTTGTGAAAATGTTCGAGTTTCCTTTCTGTTTTTGAAAATGTTACACACACCAAGAAAATCCCATATTTTCTTAATAAGGCTGGTTTTTGTTCTCAATATGTAAAGTAAAGTTGTACACTGAAAACATGTTTACTCTTGTGAAAATGTACAATTAAGCTATCTGATTTGTTATACTGATCTAGTTATGTACCATTGTGTCCCCAAGAAAGTCCCATACTTTCCTGATTGTGTTTTACCAACTGTAAAAGAAGTAAAGTTATCCGGTTTGTTACACTTTTCTGGTTATGTAAACGTTCCCCAGGAAAGTCCCATGTTTTCCTGAATGTTGGTTATCAATGTAAAAGATGTATTTTGAAACCTGGTTATCTTGTAAAATATGTTAAGTTATTCATTATTACTATTAAGCAAATCTCTGTTATCTTAATTGCGAGTTCCATAACCATACAATAGACTAGATGTGGCAATAAGTAGTCCACATCACCTTATGACTTTCGTCACCCTTGAACCATTTCGGTTCGGCTGTAGCTAGTAGCCAGGTGTGGGGTAGTCAGCCCCGTATAGATC